>NC_051863.1:10106381-10308881 GCF_015732765.1 Culex quinquefasciatus | reverse complement strand
TGAGACAAATTGAGACAAATTGAGACAAATTGAGACAAATTGAGACAAATTAGGCCAATTTTGTCAAATTGAGACAAATTGAGACAAATTGAGACAAATTGAGACAAATTGAGACAAATTGAGACAAATTGAGACAAATTGAGACAAATTGAGACAAATTGAGACAAATTGAGACAAATTGAGACAAATTGAGACAAATTGAGACAAATTGAGACAAATTGAGACAAATTGAGACAAATTAGGCCAATTTTGTCAAATTGAGACAAATTGAGACAAATTGAGACAAATTGAGACAAATTGAGACAAATTGAGACAAATTGAGACAAATTGAGACAAATTGAGACAAATTGAGACAAATTGAGACAAATTAACAGAGTGCGTTCAAGTTCTAACCAAAATTTGTTATTTTTTCTAGCACTGTCTCGTTTAACTTGGCTTATTTTCTTCTGCAATAGAAGACGTTCACAGAACGGAGAAACTAGAAAATTTCTGTTGCACTCAAAATGCATGCACACGAAAAACATGATTTGTCGTATTGTCGCTCGAAGGAGACAGGAACTTTCATACACACCAGCACACACTCACAAAAACACATTCAAATCCTTCCGTCAGGGCTTTTTGTCTTCAAGTGAGAACAACGAAACTAGAGTGAGATATGATTTTTGAAACAAATGAAAAATAATAATTTAATTTAATTTGTAGATTTTTCAAAAAGTCCAAAACAAATTGCAAAATCGACCACATTTTTAAAACGATTTTCTTACAAAATCCAACAATGACATATATTACCATAAGCTGCATAAATTGTCCTTCCCTTGAAAAAGCTGGTATTATGACACATTTCGGCAACTGCAAGAAGACGACGCAGGATGCACTTTTCCCCGGGAAGAACGAACAGCTGTCGGTCCCTTTGGAATGTGCAACACTAGAATTGGAGTGTGTGCGTGTCGACTTTTCCCATTTGTCCCGTACGAGATTTTTCGCTTGAAAGTTTTTCCTTGCAGATTTCCTTTAAAAAATGGAGGCAGGAAGAGATGAGAGAAAGCTAATTCAAAGACAACACGTCGTCGTGGATGTTTTTTTTTTTGTTTGAAAATTTTCATCTCTCGTCACTGCTTAGTTGGGGCTGGGAAACAAACGAAATCATATTAAATTACGCTGACGAGTGAAAATGAGATTATGATGTCCCGGGTTTGATGTGAAAATCGGGGAGTGTGAAAATCTCTGCTGAACATTTGCGACACTTCTTTGTCAGCAGCCGGCTGCGGCACGAATTAGAAGTGACGCACACGAGGGGGGGGGGGGGGCTGGCGAACTTGGATGTGAGCTTTGTGCGTTCCAACTCTGATGGTGGAAGATAAATCATTTTTGAGATTAAAATGTGATTTTGTGATTTAATTTAGTGGAAATATCGAGTGTATCAAATTTGGTACATATTATTGGAGTTGAGTTGAGTTGAGTTGAGTTGAGTTGAGTTGAGTTGAGTTGAGTTGAGTTGAGTTGAGTTGAGTTGAGTTGAGTTGAGTTGAGTTGAGTTGAGTTGAGTTGAGTTGAGTTGAGTTGAGTTGAGTTGAGTTGAGTTGAGTTGAGTTGAGTTGAGTTGAGTTGAGTTGAGTTGAGTTGAGTTGAGTTGAGTTGAGTTGAGTTGAGTTGAGTTGAGTTGAGTTGAGTTGAGTTGAGTTGAGTTGAGTTGAGTTGAGTTGAGTTGAGTTGAGTTGAGTTGAGTTGAGTTGAGTTGAGTTGAGTTGAGTTGAGTTGAGTTGAGTTGAGTTGAGTTGAGTTGAGTTGAGTTGAGTTGAGTTGAGTTGAGTTGAGTTGAGTTGAGTTGAGTTGAGTTGAGTTGAGTTGAGTTGAGTTGAGTTGAGTTGAGTTGAGTTGAGTTGAGTTGAGTTGAGTTGAGTTGAGTTGAGTTGAGTTGAGTTGAGTTGAGTTGAGTTGAGTTGAGTTGTTACCAAATTTCAAATCTTACCACTCAGTTTCAACATTCTTTAAGCGTTTTCTAAACGCTTGAACCCGATCCGTTGATCCCACGCCAACACTGCATTGACCTCGACCCCATGCCGTCGCGACTGGTTGGATGCTGGCCGGTCCAATCAAGATTGGGCACGGGTCACGACGCCAGCGCTGATGCTGACGCCACCCTTGGAATCCTAAAATCGAGGACACTGCCCAATTTGAAGGGGGCCGCAATCAACACGAGGGACCTTGACCAGTGGAATGTGCAAATCAAAAAAAGAGGAAAATAATAAATAAAATGAAAGAACAAGACCGCATGGGCTTTCAGAGTTGGGGGGGGGGGAGGGACGCATAAAAAATTATTTCAATTATCTGGCCGCTTTCATCTTTTGATTGTTCCAGCGTAGAATATAAAAATTGGTTTGGTGGGCTAAGAATGAGAATAAAATAGCACCCAAGAAAATCTCCCCAAGCAAAACCTTTTTTTTTGCAGTAGAAATCGAGCACAGAAGCAACTCTGTGGCAACTTATGGACGTCCTGATAAGCCAGAGTGGAGGAGCCTTATCCACTGCCACGTGGCCATATACGCAGCAGTAGCAACACACGTGGGGGAGCACGACAACACGATAATCAAAAGCGACAACAAGCCAATTATTGCACGGAGAGGGATGGATCACTGGTCAGCAGAGGTGGAGGAGAGATCTGTTCCGCCAAGGCAGATTCCAGGCTAAAAAACGGATCATCTGACATTGTTATGGAAAAAAATATTTCTTTTCAATTTTACAATTTTACAATTTTACAATTTTACAATTTTACAATTTTACAATTTTACAATTTTACAATTTTACAATTTTACAATTTTACAATTTTACAATTTTACAATTTTACAATTTTACAATTTTACAATTTTACAATTTTACAATTTTACAATTTTACAATTTTACAATTTTACAATTTTACAATTTTACAATTTTACAATTTTACAATTTTACAATTTTACAATTTTACAATTTTACAATTTTACAATTTTACAATTTTACAATTTTACAATTTTACAATTTTACAATTTTACAATTTTACAATTTTACAATTTTACAATTTTACAATTTTACAATTTTACAATTTTACAATTTTACAATTTTACAATTTTACAATTTTACAATTTTACAATTTTACAATTTTACAATTTTACAATTTTACAATTTTACAATTTTACAATTTTACAATTTTACAATTTTACAATTTTACAATTTTACAATTTTACAATTTTACAATTTTACAATTTTACAATTTTACAATTTTACAATTTTACAATTTTACAATTTTACAATTTTACAATTTTACAATTTTACAATTTTACAATTTTACAATTTTACAATTTTACAATTTTACAATTTTACAATTTTACAATTTTACAATTTTACAATTTTACAATTTTACAATTTTACAATTTTACAATTTTACAATTTTACAATTTTACAATTTTACAATTTTACAATTTTACAATTTTACAATTTTACAATTTTACAATTTTACAATTTTACAATTTTACAATTTTACAATTTTACAATTTTACAATTTTACAATTTTACAATTTTACAATTTTACAATTTTACAATTTTACAATTTTACAATTTTACAATTTTACAATTTTACAATTTTACAATTTTACAATTTTACAATTTTACAATTTTACAATTTTACAATTTTACAATTTTACAATTTTACAATTTTACAATTTTACAATTTTACAATTTTACAATTTTACAATTTTACAATTTTACAATTTTACAATTTTACAATTTTACAATTTTACAATTTTACAATTTTACAATTTTACAATTTTACAATTTTACAATTTTACAATTTTACAATTTTACAATTTTACAATTTTACAATTTTACAATTTTACAATTTTACAATTTTACAATTTTACAATTTTACAATTTTACAATTTTACAATTTTACAATTTTACAATTTTACAATTTTACAATTTTACAATTTTACAATTTTACAATTTTACAATTTTACAATTTTACAATTTTACAATTTTACAATTTTACAATTTTACAATTTTACAATTTTACAATTTTACAATTTTACAATTTTACAATTTTACAATTTTACAATTTTACAATTTTACAATTTTACAATTTTACAATTTTACAATTTTACAATTTTACAATTTTACAATTTTACAATTGTACAATTTTACAATTTTACAATTTTACAATTTTACAATTTTACAATTTTACAATTTTACAATTTTACAATTTTACAATTTTACAATTTTACAATTTTACAATTTTACAATTTTACAATTTTACAATTTTACAATTTTACAATTTTACAATTTTACAATTTTACAATTTTACAATTTTACAATTTTACAATTTTACAATTTTACAATTTTACAATTTTACAATTTTACAATTTTACAATTTTGGCGTCATCCATAAAGTATGTCACGCTAAAATCGGTCAAAATTAACCCCCCCTCCCCCCTATGTCACACTTTGTCACGCTGGCTCTGACCCCCCCTCGAAAAGTACGTCACGCTTTGTCGGACCCCCATTTTGATTTTTGTACAATCTAGATTAAATTTTCAAAATGTCCTATCTGGATAGAAATCCATGTGGCACGATTTATAATTGTAGAATTATATTTTTATTTGGAGTTCAATCGAGGAAGTTTTTTATTATTGCAGGTTGTGTGTTGATTTTTTTTCAAAATATGATTTAAACATTTAAATTAATTATCAAAAAGTCTGTTTCTTAAAACCTTGTATCGTGTTTCTTTTATGAATATAGTTTATGAAACATTACTTTTTCAAACTTTTTAAAAATATATTTTAAGACTGAATTTTCAGTATTCAAGAAATAGTCTAGCGTGACGTCACAGTCTCACGGACCCCCCTTCCCCCCCTTGTCACACTTTGTCACGCTTGCGACAACCCCCCCTCCCCCCCTAGAGCGTGACGTACTTTATGGATGACGCCTTTACAATTTTACAATTTTACAATTTTACAATTTTACAATTTTACAATTTTACAATTTTACAATTTTACAATTTTACAATTTTACAATTTTACAATTTTACAATTTTACAAGTTTACAATTTTACAATTTTACAATTTTACAATTTTACAATTTTACAATTTTACAATTTTACAATTTTACAATTTTACAATTTTACAATTTTACAATTTTACAATTTTACAATTTTACAATTTTACAATTTTACAATTTTACAATTTTACAATTTTACAATTTTACAATTTTACAATTTTACAATTTTACAATTTTACAATTTTACAATTTTACAATTTTACAATTTTACAATTTTACAATTTTACAATTTTACAATTTTACAATTTTACAATTTTACAATTTTACAATTTTACAATTTTACAATTTTACAATTTTACAATTTTACAATTTTACAATTTTACAATTTTACAATTTTACAATTTTACAATTTTACAATTTTACAATTTTACAATTTTACAATTTTACAATTTTACAATTTTACAATTTTACAATTTTACAATTTTACAATTTTACAATTTTACAATTTTACAATTTTACAATTTTACAATTTTACAATTTTACAATTTTACAATTTTACAATTTTACAATTTTACAATTTTACAATTTTACAATTTTACAATTTTACAATTTTACAATTTTACAATTTTACAATTTTACAATTTTACAATTTTACAATTTTACAATTTTACAATTTTACAATTTTACAATTTTACAATTTTACAATTTTACAATTTTACAATTTTACAATTTTACAATTTTACAATTTTACAATTTTACAATTTTACAATTTTACAATTTTACAATTTTACAATTTTACAATTTTACAATTTTACAATTTTACAATTTTACAATTTTACAATTTTACAATTTTACAATTTTACAATTTTACAATTTTACAATTTTACAATTTTACAATTTTACAATTTTACAATTTTACAATTTTACAATTTTACAATTTTACAATTTTACAATTTTACAATTTTACAATTTTACAATTTTACAATTTTACAATTTTACAATTTTACAATTTTACAATTTTACAATTTTACAATTTTACAATTTTACAATTTTACAATTTTACAATTTTACAATTTTACAATTTTACAATTTTACAATTTTACAATTTTACAATTTTACAATTTTACAATTTTACAATTTTACAATTTTACAATTTTACAATTTTACAATTTTACAATTTTACAATTTTACAATTTTACAATTTTACAATTTTACAATTTTACAATTTTACAATTTTACAATTTTACAATTTTACAATTTTACAATTTTACAATTTTACAATTTTACAATTTTACAATTTTACAATTTTACAATTTTACAATTTTACAATTTTACAATTTTACAATTTTACAATTTTACAATTTTACAATTTTACAATTTTACAATTTTACAATTTTACAATTTTACAATTTTACAATTTTACAATTTTACAATTTTACAATTTTACAATTTTACAATTTTACAATTTTACAATTTTACAATTTTACAATTTTACAATTTTACAATTTTACAATTTTACAATTTTACAATTTTACAATTTTACAATTTTACAATTTTACAATTTTACAATTTTACAATTTTACAATTTTACAATTTTACAATTTTACAATTTTACAATTTTACAATTTTACAATTTTACAATTTTACAATTTTACAATTTTACAATTTTACAATTTTACAATTTTACAATTTTACAATTTTACAATTTTACAATTTTACAATTTTACAATTTTACAATTTTACAATTTTACAATTTTACAATTTTACAATTTTACAATTTTACAATTTTACAATTTTACAATTTTACAATTTTACAATTTTACAATTTTACAATTTTACAATTTTACAATTTTACAATTTTACAATTTTACAATTTTACAATTAAAAAAAAGATTTTTCCTGATTTTTCTCTGGAATTGCACCCCCCCCAAACATGCAATACGGGGAAACAGCGCGCGCGACGCGACGACGATTCGAACCAATTTGTATGTAAATTTGGAACTTGAATTAAAGCTGGGCGAGAGCTGCTGGTCGCAGCAGAGGAAATTCCTCTGGTCGATCGTCTCCTTTCCCTTTCTTGCGCTGGAACTGTGCAGTGCACCCCCTCTTTCCGGTGTACGTGATTATTTTCTTGTGCTGGACCACGATTGCTTTCGGAGAAATTTTATTGTGGGGAAATTCCGGCGAGGGTTCTGTCCTTCGGAGTCTGGCATTGTTTTTGGGACAATTTAAACCACAGTTTTATTGAGCCACTTGTGGATAGATTATTTACCAATTTGAAAGCTTTAATTTGAATTTTGTTTGGAATTGGAACAAGAAGGAATAAGTAAGGGAAAAGTCATATTTTTTAACAACTATGTTTAAACTTACCATACATCCAAAACTGACGATCGAGAGAACGACTTTACCATAACTTCCTCACTAAAGTTTTGTGATTTGATGTTAGGAAGGAACGCGTTAGACTTCTTTACTATCGATATCTGGAGTTTTTTTTTAAAGGTCCAATAAACCAAATTTCCAGTTATTGATTTTTGGGTGTTTTTGAAACCGCCTTGAGTTAGGGGTATTATAAAACACCCAAAAAGCAAAAACTGAAAATTTGGTTTATTGGACCTTTAAAAAAACAACTCTAGATATGGTTGTGGGCCTTTTCAAAGGTTAGGGTTTTTTTAAATATTCTGAAAATAATTTTATGCGAGAGATCGCAAAATTTCACGATACTTTGATTTTTTGACATTAAAATCAGACGCTATTTCGGAAATTCGTGAGCGAGCGTTCATGAGAGTGGGAGAACTGTTCGTAGTTCCCATTTTTATTAACGCTTAGTCACAATTTTCGGAACTTTTTTTTCTTAGCCTTAACAGCCTCAGGAAGTTTTATTTATCAATATCTTTGAGTCTTATTATATGATATTTTCTAATCTTTTCGCACATTTATCCAACGAGGTTAACCGAGTTTGATAAATTCGACGAGTGCTGAAAAAATCAATTTTTCAATTCCGAAAAATACGCCTTTAGTGACATTATAAGTCTAATGTTCATGAATTTTGTCAATTACCCATTTAAAGATAAAAAAAATGTTAAAAAGTATTACTTTTCGAAACAAGTGCTGAAAAGTTCATCATTTCAGCACCCATTTCAGTGCTGAAAAGTAAATTTTTTCGGCATTTATTTTGAAAAGTGTTGCAATTCGATTCTGTTATTTTTGGTACAGAAAAGTAGGCCATTTCGTCGTTGAAGAATGACAGGAAAGGTAACTTGTTTCATACAGGAATTGCTAAAATAAATATAAAATACGAAATTACAAGCAGATAGTCGCTACATTTTAATGAAAAAGTGTTATAAAATGCAATTTACGCTTGTTCAGTTGTTTTCAAAAAATGTAAGATTTGACGAAGACAAAAATTTCTGCAAAAAAAAACAAACACTTGACGATATTTTGAGTAAACCCAAACGAGCTAAAAATGATTCTAAACGCAGGAGAATGCATTTTAAATTGATTTCAGCAGATTGCACTTGAATTTCTAATGAAGTTTTTGAAAAACTTTTTTTTCCCTTGCTTTTTGGGCCGAATATGAAGGGTCTTTTCGAAAACAATATTTTCAAAATTTTCAAATCAAGACTAACATTTAAATAAGGCGTAATGTTGAATGCTTTTCCCTTTTGTCTTGATTTGAAAATTTCGAAAATATTGTTTTCTAAAAGATCGGAAATGTTTCATATTTTAACATTGAAATTCGGACCATTAGTTGCTGAGCTATCGACATTAGAAAATGATGGGTTGTTTGGATGAGACTTAAAAAAACAAAGATTTTCATGTTTTTAAGGCGAATCAGCAGGCTTTGCCATATTTTGGCCAGATTTGGCGCGTCCCACTTTTTGATATAAAAAAAATCTATTTCAACGAAATTTAAAAAACCAACAAAGTTCAAAAAGCGGCGTTTCAACAAAGTTCAACAAAGCAAAACATAGAGAATTTTCTCAGCTGTTGAAAAATATTTTTTTCAAAAGTGGGCAAACATGGGTACTAATTTTAAAGATTGAATAACTGAGACTATTTTTTGAAAAGTTACCTCAAAATGGCTATAACTTGAAAGCGGTGCACTTAATCAAAATTTCACTGAAGTATTTTTTGATTTAAAAAAACAGAATTGATTCAAAAATTCATAACTCGGTAATGGATTTTTTGCCCATTCTGGAAACTTCTGAACCCGAGTAGACGGTAATAACAAAATTCATGCCATTTCAATAACAAATACTGTTAAAATAACAGAAAGTGTTATGGAATCATCTTGAAAAATCCATTTTTGCATATGGGTTGAATAACAGTTAATGTTATCATAACAAAATTTGTGATTGATCTAATATTGGTAGAAAGCCAAAAGAATTTGGGAATAACATTTTTTGTTATGGAAGAATATCTCCAACTGTTATTGGGATGATCGGATTAATTGTTAAAATAACAAAAAATAATAACAAAGATTTGTTCGAAGAATAACTAAAGATGTTATAAGTCTGCTATTACAATAACAATCCAATAACAAAAAAATCATAACGACGAATAACAAAACTTGTTATAAATAACATAAAATGTTATTTTACTAGTATTTTCAAATAACACAAAATGGTATTCCCAAGTTAAATAAAAATAGTGTTTTTTGCAAATCAAGTTGTAGTGACAATCACCAAAAAAATTTAACCGTGTATCATTTTTTCAGTGTAGTCCGTATCCATACCTACAACTTTGCCGAAGACACCAAATCGATCAAAAAATTCCTTCAAAAGATACAGATTTTTAATTTTTCATACATCATTTTTGTATGAACAGCTAATCAATTTGTATGAAAAATTATATGGACAAACTAATGATGTAAAATGGTTTTTTTGGGCATACCGAAGGCACCAAAAAAGATTCAGCTGGATTAAAAAATACAACAAAAAAATCGAATGACCGAAATCTCAGAGAACTGCTCATTTCTAATATTGCCGAATACACCATAATAAAGGTTTAAGAATGTTTTATTAGCCTTTTTGTATCGACAGCTCCCAAAATTGATTTTTTTTATTTGGCTCAAACTTATTGGTATATTTTCAATATGGTATTTTCATGAAAAATTCAAATTTCAAAATTCAAACCTTAAAATTTAAAATGAAAATGATTGATTAAGGAGGCAAAAAACGGAAGTTTTGAGTCATTAAAAAGTTTGGACAAATATTTTGCCACCGAAACATTATTTACTTTCAGAAAAAAAAATAATTTACTTAAAAAAACAGAGAACAACATGAACATATATTTTTTTCAATTGACATCAAATACAAAAAAATTTTCTTCGAAAAAAAAAATCAGAAAATATTTAATTTTTAAAAAGTAACAATAGGACCATGAGTTGAAATATAAAAAAGGCTCTTTGACTGAAGCTTCAAAAAAATTTCAAATTAACTGTTTCTCTTTTTTTTTTTTGTTAAAATTTTCATGGTTGATCAGTCATGGATACATTTTCTTAACAAAAACGATTTTTTTTTATTTTTGCTTTTCAATGGCACAAAAAATGCGTTTTTTGTCAAGAAATGTCAATAATTAATATAAATGGATTCTGGGAAATTGAATTTTTGTGAGAAAAAAATAGTTAAAAAAAAAAGGTTGATCTCAAAACATTTAACCACCCGGGCAGACGGTAATAACAAAATTCATGCCATTTCAATAACAAATTCTGTTAAAATAACAGAAAGTGTTATGGAATCTTCTTGAAAAATCCATTTTTGCATAAGAGTTCAATAACACTTTATGTTATCATAACAAAATTTGTTATTGTTCTGATATTGGTTGACAGCCAAAACAACTTTGGAATAACATTTTTTGTTATGAAAGAATAACTCCAACTGTTATTGGGATGATCGGATTAGTTGTTAAAATAACAAAAATTAATAACAAAGATTTGTTCGAAGAATAACTAAAAATGTTATTAGTCTGTTATTACAATAACAATCCAATAACAAAAAAATCATAACAACGAATAACAAATCTTGTTATAAACAACATAAAATGTTATTGGCCTAGTATTTTCAAATATCAAAAAATGTTATTCCCAAGTTATTTCCGTCTGCTCGGGCAATCAGAAAATTTATTCAAAAGATACAGATTTTTGAATATTTTGAATAATTTTTGCTTTGACAGCTGCCAAAAATGGAATGGAGTCTTGTATGCGTGAATAAATGTCACAAAATGGCCTCTTTGGAAATAGGGAAAGCCCCACAAAATTTGACCCAATTCAAAAAAAAAAATGTTACCCAAAATGTTATCCAAATCAAAAACATACAAAGTTTAAGAGAATTGCTTTGTAACAGAAGTAGTTTAAATATTTTTTAGATTTCTCCCTGAGTCCACCCTAAAACCCTCCAGACGTTGACGACGGTGCTGATGATGATGATCCCCATAACAATAATGGAGTGCCAGTCGTATACAGTTTCCGATGATGTTACGGCGTGGCAAATCCATGTTTGTTTGCTCTCACAATCATACAAACGCTCATAATTTGGCCAGTAAAAACGTGAACGTGATCCGAATCCGGTAAACGACCAGCTTCCAGCGCTCCCGAGGTGGTTCCGGTCAGTTCCGTTCCGTGACAGAGTGTCAGCAAAATCTCCCGACGGAGACGACCACCTCTCTCTTTGCTGGTAAAGTGACAAACTCCACGTTTGCAAGACGTGCGATGCCTGATTTATGACAGCTTAATTGGGTTTTGGGGGACAAAAAATTACTTCCAGCGACTGTTTTATTCTCAGGATTTCTCTCATTTCTGAGCAGTAATCAACCTTCGTTAGCTTTCCAAAAATAAAAAAAAAAACAAAAATGAAACCATCATGATGATCCCAAAAAAGTAATTAAAGCTAACCAGCCAAATTGCTAATGGCGACTAGTTTTGCTGGCGCTCTCAACTGGTGGTGGCTCGCTCACTGGACCAGAAAAGGTCAAACCCCAAAAAACATTCCGGGTGACACTCGTCATACCGTGACCGACGTGACCGCCGTCTGGAGGGAGGAGAAAAGTTTTCTCCTGCCTGACTTTGATGACCCGCAACGGGGGCTGAGACGCCTCTGACTTCTTGCAAAAAGCCAAAGTTTTGAGCACCGTCATCGGACTGTTTTGCCAGCTCGTTCGAATTTCTTGGAAATCTCAAAGGATTTGGAGGATTTTGAAGTGGCTTGAGGGAAAATTGTTGTTCTAAAATTGGCCTTGTTTTATATGAGTTTGTTTAAGTTGGAAATACTTGTGCTGTTCTCATCTAAATTAGCATCTAAAGTTTATCGCACACTTGAGTTGACTCAGTGAGTGAGATTATATTCATGTAACCTTTAATAGTAATCAGATATAGGAGAATGCCAAGGCAAGCGAAGAATTAAGTTTGATTAGCATCCTCAATTTGAAGGAAATTTAAATTTTCACATACTGATGAATTTAGTCAAATTTTTGATTTTGTGAAATATTTCAAATTTTTTTGGATGACAGTCTTGAAGGAATCTCGATATCAAAACAAACCTTCAAAAATATGTATAAAGATATCACAGCCCTTTTTCGTTGCCATGACATATGCTCGGGACGATTTGTATGATTTATGGGCTTCCAATCGGTAACCAACGAAAAAAGTTCAGAATTCTCACACTGCGATTTTTCCTAGAAGAAGTGAAGTGATGAAACGTTAATTTTAATTGAAACATATAATTCTCAATAATTGTCCAACATAACAGTGAACTACCCTATATTCCTATGTCTCAATTTATCCTCACAAGACCAAAAATCAGAAACCGCGCACAGCAGTCCCCCCCCCCCCTCCAGTCCAAACATGCCAATAATTCATACCGATATTTACGGCCCTACGAGACGCCTCGGAAGTTATAATTTATCGACACACACCCGGGGTTTTCTTCGCACCAAAATTGAGACACTTAGCCACACTTGCTGGGCTGCCAAATCCCGCGCTATAGTATGAAGCACGGCGGAACCTGAGTGTCACGGGTGGCGATGGCGCCATTTTGGAAATCCACGATTTCAGCAAATTTTCATCGTGCTCTCTTGCTGAGATCGGGGCCCGGTTCTAGCCTGCCTCGATGGAAATTAATCGCTGTCATTTTGCGGCTGGCTCCCATTTTGAATTGTGACGGAAATTTGGTTTGAAATTGACGGCGAGAAGTTTTACGAATCATGGCCTATCTACAATCACTTAGCTTAGAACATCTAAGTAAAGTAGTTACTTAGGAAAGTCTGCAACTTACGTTTGTCATCCACAATCAACTTAGAAAACTTGCTGGGCTGATATACGTTGCTATGCAGTTGTTTGTTTACCTTTGATATGGAAACGTCAACTTACCGTAGATTTTGAAATTTTCCAAACCAAACGTCAGTTTCTAATTTGATTACTTTTCCATTGTAGAAACTCAGATTCATTTCCATTGATTCAAATTCCTAAGCTAAGTGAAATTTTCTAAGCTAAGTGATTGTAGATAGGCCATCAGCTGGGGATGAATAAGTTACAGTTAATGTTCCCGAGCAGACGGAAATAACTCGGGAAGGTCAGTTTTTGATATTGTGAGAAGATCGAAATATGTTATTGGGATGATCGGATTAGTTGTTAAAATAACAAAAAACCAATAACAAAGATTTGTTCGAAGAATAACTTAAACTGTTATTATGTTGTTATTGCAATAACAAACCAATAACACAGAAGGAATCATGAAGGAATAACAAGATTTGTTATTTTGTGCGGAGAGGTGGAGCAGCATAATAACAAAAATTGTTATTGAATTGGTATGTCTCCATAACATAAAAAAAAATTGGTGTTGATTTATTTGTAATTTGCAAATAAACCTGCAGTTGCCATAACTCCTCTGTACTAGTCAGGGCTGCAGAGTCGGGTACCTCAAAGCGACTTTGAATCCATACTTTGAAGACAACTCCGGCTCTGGATGCAGGATATGACGTCAACGCCGAAAATACCCGACTTCACAGATTCTGACTCCAAGTGAAAGTTGCTAAAATTAGCTGAATCCGATGCCGTCTCCGAGGTCTCACTCCAGCTCGAACTTCAACGTCAGCTCCGACTTCCTCGCTCTGTGAAAATAATAACAGTTTTTGTTATTCACATTTCAAAAATTCTCAATGAATAAATCGATTCCCTTACAGAATATATAACAAACTTAAAAAAAAACAACTTTCAAAAATTTATTTTATCAGATTGATTTAAGCTTAAGGACCCCATTTCATGGTCAAAATAATGCAGGGCTGTGGAGTCGGATTCGGAGCCGGAGTCGGTGGAGTCGGGTCTTTTTGAGGACCTGGAGTCGGAGTCGGAGTCGGAGTCGTCAAAACTCGACCAGCTGGAGTCGGAGTCGGTTAAAATTTATGAGCTGGAGTCGGAGTCGGAGTCGGAGCCGAAGATTTCTGATAACCCGGAGTCGGAGTCGGAGTCGGAGCCGGAGTTATCTTAAATTCAACAAAAAATATGTTTTTTTATTGTTCAGTATTTCCTATATGTATAACAGCTTAATTTACAAAACAACTTATATTTTTAATTGATTTATCAGATGCCATTATGTATTTGATGCTTTTTATTGTGATTGAAAAGCTCTAATTAAGTTATTACACTATAATCACTAAATGATAACCTCTTACCTAAGTATGTAGTATCATAATTCAAAAAAATAATAAAAAAAATATTTGTTATGTAGTCAGACTATATTTATGTTCCCTTTCCATTTAAATTTGACCAAATTTCATCCAGTTATTTCTGAAAAAAGTACACACAAAGTCATCTTTTACCCCGATAGCGAATGTCTTAGAGGTTTTAAGCTAAATCATTTTTTAGGAAAAAAAATACAAGGTACATAAAAAGATTATAAATAGTAATCACTGTTTTTGCAGATCGAAAAAGAGTCACTGTCAGTTTAACTTTCGTAACAAATAATCAACGATAATAACAATCTCTTACTTGGAACTCAACATGCGCATTTTGTTTATAACTGAGTACAAGAAAATCAAAGTGTTAACAAAAAATGTCAAAAGAAGCTGCAACAAATTTGAAATAATCATTGATTACACTACTCGACAAAACAAAACTTGTGTCAAGGGATTGACGATATCTCATCGGTTCCTCAGAGAAAAGGCATCCCCGAATCCGATGCAATCGACAGAATTTGATTTTATGTCCACGCGGACTGACGAGAAGCTGGTAAATTTTTTAACATAAAAAAATCGAACAATTTAAAAAAAACTTGCGTCTCCTCCCAACTATATGAGCCATCTACAAAAATATGGAGGCGCCTGGTGCATAGCCATTTCCTTTAAGCACAACGGAAACAACCAATACAAATGTATAAAAAAGTTGTCAAGTTCGGGGGTCCACAGCTAGCATTTTTTGTACGATTATAAAAATAAATATTAAAAGTTTAAAATTAAAATATTTGAAAAACATTTTTTTTAAATATATTTGTTTACTAAAATTTTATGTTTCTCAAAGGTCTATGGGTACTTCGGGATGTCCATGGTAATCCAAGGACTCCCTAGAGTTAAGATCTATGAGTCTACCGCCGTAACAAGCAAGAGGTCGTCGGATTTTGACCCCGGATTATGTGCGTATAGCATCAGTGGATATGGTAGACTACTATATGAATGTAATGGGATGTACATGGTCATCCAAGGACTCCCTGGAGTTAAGATCTATGAGTCTACCGCCGTAACAAACAAGAGGTCGTCGGATTTTGACCCCGGATCATGTGCGTATAGCATCAGTGGATATGGTAGACTACTATATGAATGTAATGGGATGTACATGGTCATCCAAGGATTCCCTGGAGTTAAGATCTACGAGTCTACTGCCGTAACAAGCAAGAGGTCGTCGGATTTTGACCCCGGATCATGTGAGTATAGCATCAGTGGATATGGTAGACTACTATATGAATGTAATGGGATGTACATGGTCATCCAAGGACTCCCTGGAGTTAAGATCTACGAGTCTACCGCCGTAACAAGCAAGAGGTCGTCGGATTTTGACCCCGGATCATGTGAGTATAGCATCAGTGGATATGGTAGACTACTATATGAATGTAATGGGATGTACATGGTCATCCAAGGACTCCCTGGAGTTAAGATCTACGAGTCTACCGCCGTAACAAGCAAGAGGTCGTCGGATTTTGACCCCGGATCATGCGAGTATAGCATCAGTGGATATGGTAGACTACTATATGAATGTAATGGGATGTACATGGTCATCCAAGGATTCCCTGGAGTTAAGATCTACGAGTCTACTGCCGTAACAAGCAAGAGGTCGTCGGATTTTGACCCCGGATCATGTGAGTATAGCATCAGTGGATATGGTAGACTACTATATGAATGTAATGGGATGTACATGGTCATCCAAGGACTCCCTGGAGTTAAGATCTATGAGTCTACCGCCGTAACAAGCAAGAGGTCGTCGGATTTTGACCCCGGATCATGTGCGTATAGCATCAGTGGATATGGTAGACTACTATATGAATGTAATGGGATGTACATGGTCATCCAAGGACTCCCTGGAGTTAAGATCTATGAGTCTACTGCCGTAACAAGCAAGAGGTCGTCGGATTTTGACCCCGGATCATGTGAGTATAGCATCAGTGGATATGGTAGACTACTATATGAATGTAATGGGATGTACATGGTCATCCAAGGACTCCCTGGAGTTAAGATCTATGAGTCTACCGCCGTAACAAGCAAGAGGTCGTCGGATTTTGACCCCGGATCATGTGCGTATAGCATCAGTGGATATGGTAGACTACTATATGAATGTAATGGGATGTACATGGTCATCCAAGGACTCCCTGGAGTTAAGATCTATGAGTCTACTGCCGTAACAAGCAAGAGGTCGTCGGATTTTGACCCCGGATCATGTGAGTATAGCATCAGTGGATATGGTAGACTACTATATGAATGTAATGGGATGTACATGGTCATCCAAGGACTCCCTGGAGTTAAGATCTATGAGTCTACCGCCGTAACAAGCAAGAGGTCGTCGGATTTTGACCCCGGATCATGTGCGTATAGCATCAGTGGATATGGTAGACTACTATATGAATGTAATGGGATGTACATGGTCATCCAAGGACTCCCTGGAGTTAAGATCTACGAGTCTACCGCCGTAACAAGCAAGAGGTCGTCGGATTTTGACCCCGGATTATGTGCGTATAGCACCAGTGGATATGGTAGACTACTATATGAATGTAATGGGATGTCCATGGTCATCCAAGGACTCCCTGGAGTTAAGATCTACGAGTCTACTGCCGTAACAAGCAAGAGGTCGTCGGATTTTGACCCCGGATCATGTGAGTATAGCATCAGTGGATATGGTAGACTACTATATGAATGTAATGGGATGTCCATGGTCATCCAAGGACTCCCTGGAGTTAAGATCTACGAGTCTACCGCCGTAACAAGCAAGAGGTCGTCGGATTTTGACCCCGGATCATGTGAGTATAGCATCAGTGGATATGGTAGACTACTATATGAATGTAATGGGATGTCCATGGTCATCCAAGGACTCCCTGGAGTTAAGATCTACAATCAATGTAAAGTTATCGAAATATTTAAGTTTGAACGATGAACAAAAGTCCTTGCTTACCACTTTAGCCAAACGGCGACCTCTTTTTTGTTACGGCGGTAGACTCTTAGATCTTAACTCCAGAGAGCCCAACACATTTATATAGTAGTCTACCATATCCACTGATGCTATACTCACATGATCCGGGGTCAAAATCCGACGACCTCTTGCTTGTTACGGCAGTAGACTCGTAGATCTTAACTCCAGGGAATCCTTGGATGACCATGTACATCCCATTACATTCATATAGTAGTCTACCATATCCACTGATGCTATACTCACATGATCCGGGGTCAAAATCCGACGACCTCTTGCTTGATACCGCGGTAGACTCGTAGATCTTAACTCCAGGGTCCTTGGATGACCATGTACATCCCATTACATTCATATAGTAGTCTACCATATCCACTGATGCTACATGATCCGGGGTCAAAATCCGACGACCTCTTGTTAGACTCGTAGATCTTAACTCCAGGGAGTCCTTGGATGACCATGGACATCCCATTACATTCATATAGTAGTCTACCATATCCACTGGTGCTATACACATAATCCGGGGTCAAAATCCGACGACCTCTTGCTTGTTACGGCGGTAGACTCGTAGATCTTAACTCCGGGAGTCCTTGGATGACCATGTACATCCCATTACATTCATATAGTAGTCTACCATATCCACTGATGCTATGACGACCTCTTGCGGCAGTAGACTCATAGATCTTAACTCCGGGAGTCCTTGGATACATCCCATCCATGAGTATATACATGATCCGGGGTCCAAATCCGACGACCTCTTGCTTGTTACGGCGGTAGACTCATAGATCTTAACTCCAGGGAGTCCTTGGATGACCATGTACATCCCATTACATTCATATAGTAGTCTACCATATCCACTGATGCTATACTCACATGATCCGGGGTCAAAATCGCTTGTTACGGCAGTAGACTCATAGATCTTAACTCCAGGGAGTCCTTGGATGACCATGTACATCCCATTACATTCATATAGTAGTCTACCATATCCACTGATGCTCACATGATCCGGGGTCAAAATCCGACGACCTCTTGCTTGTTACGGCAGTAGACTCGTAGATCTTAACTCCAGGGAATCCTTGGATGACCATGTACATCCCATTACATTCATATAGTAGTCTACCATATCCACTGATGCTATACTCACATGATCCGGGGTCAAAATCCGACGACCTCTTGCTTGTTACGGCGGTAGACTCGTAGATCTTAACTCCAGGGAGTCCTTGGATGACCATGTACATCCCATTACATTCATATAGTAGTCTACCATATCCACTGGTGCTACTGATCCGGGGTCAAAATCCGACGACCTCTTGCTTGTTACGGCGGTAGACTCGTAGATCTTAACTCCAGGGAATCCTTGGATGACCATGTACATCCCATTACATTCATATAGTAGTCTACCATATCCACTGATGCTATACTCACATGATCCGGGGTCAAAATCCGACGACCTCTTGCTTGTTACGGCAGTAGACTCGTAGATCTTAACTCCAGGGAATCCTTGGATGACCATGTACATCCCATTACATTCATATAGTAGTCTACCATATCCACTGATGCTATACTCACATGATCCGGGGTCAAAATCCGACGACCTCTTGCTTGTTACGGCGGTAGACTCGTAGATCTTAACTCCAGGGAGTCCTTGGATGACCATGGACATCCCATTACATTCATATAGTAGTCTACCATATCCACTGGTGCTATACGCACATAATCCGGGGTCAAAATCCGACGACCTCTTGCTTGTTACGGCGGTAGACTCGTAGATCTTAACTCCAGGGAGTCCTTGGATGACCATGGACATCCCATTACATTCATATAGTAGTCTACCATATCCACTGGTGCTATACGCACATAATCCGGGGTCAAAATCCGACGACCTCTTGCTTGTTACGGCGGTAGACTCATAGATCTTAACTCCAGGAGTCCTTGGATGACCATGTACATCCCATTACATTCATATAGTAGTCTACCATATCCACTGATGCTATACTCACATGATCCGGGGTCAAAATCCGACGACCTCTTGCTTGTTACGGCAGTAGACTCGTAGATCTTAACTCCAGGGAATCCTTGGATGACCATGTACATCCCATTACATTCATATAGTAGTCTACCATATCCACTGATGCTATACTCACATGATCCGGGGTCAAAATCCGACGACCTCTTGCTTGTTACGGCGGTAGACTCGTAGATCTTAACTCCAGGGAGTCCTTGGATGACCATGTACATCCCATTACATTCATATAGTAGTCTACCATATCCACTGGTGCTATACTCACATGATCCGGGGTCAAAATCCGACGACCTCTTGCTTGTTACGGCAGTAGACTCGTAGATCTTAACTCCAGGAATCCTTGGATGACCATGTACATCCCATTACATTCATATAGTAGTCTACCATATCCACTGATGCTATACGCACATGATCCGGGGTCAAAATCCGACGACCTCTTGCTTGTTACGGCGGTAGACTCATAGATCTTAACTCCAGGAGTCCTTGGATGACCATGTACATCCCATTACATTCATATAGTAGTCTACCATATCCACTGATGCTATACTCACATGATCCGGGGTCAAAATCCGACGACCTCTTGCTTGTTACGGCAGTAGACTCGTAGATCTTAACTCCAGGGAATCCTTGGATGACCATGTACATCCCATTACATTCATATAGTAGTCTACCATATCCACTGATGCTATACTCACATGATCCGGGGTCAAAATCCGACGACCTCTTGCTTGTTACGGCGGTAGACTCGTAGATCTTAACTCCAGGGAGTCCTTGGATGACCATGTACATCCCATTACATTCATATAGTAGTCTACCATATCCACTGGTGCTATACTCACATGATCCGGGGTCAAAATCCGACGACCTCTTGCTTGTTACGGCAGTAGACTCGTAGATCTTAACTCCAGGGAATCCTTGGATGACCATGTACATCCCATTACATTCATATAGTAGTCTACCATATCCACTGATGCTATACTCACATGATCCGGGGTCAAAATCCGACGACCTCTTGCTTGTTACCGCGGTAGACTCGTAGATCTTAACTCCAGGAGTCCTTGGATGACCATGGACATCCCATTACATTCATATAGTAGTCTACCATATCCACTGGTGCTATACGCACATAATCCGGGGTCAAAATCCGACGACCTCTTGCTTGTTACGGCGGTAGACTCGTAGATCTTAACTCCAGGAGTCCTTGGATGACCATGTACATCCCATTACATTCATATAGTAGTCTACCATATCCACTGATGCTATACGCACATGATCCGGGGTCAAAATCCGACGACCTCTTGCTTGTTACGGCGGTAGACTCATAGATCTTAACTCCAGGGAGTCCTTGGATGACCATGTACATCCCATTACATTCATATAGTAGTCTACCATATCCACTGATGCTATACTCACATGATCCGGGGTCAAAATCCGACGACCTCTTGCTTGTTACGGCGGTAGACTCATAGATCTTAACTCCAGGGAGTCCTTGGATGACCATGTACATCCCATTACATTCATATAGTAGTCTACCATATCCACTGATGCTATACGCACATGATCCGGGGTCAAAATCCGACGACCTCTTGCTTGTTACGGTGGTAGACTCATAGATCTTAACTCCAGGAGTCCTTGGATGACCATGTACATCCCATTACATTCATATAGTAGTCTACCATATCCACTGATGCTATACTCACATGATCCGGGGTCAAAATCCGACGACCTCTTGCTTGTTACGGCAGTAGACTCATAGATCTTAACTCCAGGGAGTCCTTGGATGACCATGTACATCCCATTACATTCATATAGTAGTCTACCATATCCACTGATGCTATACGCACATGATCCGGGGTCAAAATCCGACGACCTCTTGCTTGTTACGGCGGTAGACTCATAGATCTTAACTCCAGGGAGTCCTTGGATGACCATGTACATCCCATTACATTCATATAGTAGTCTACCATATCCACTGATGCTATACTCACATGATCCGGGGTCAAAATCCGACGACCTCTTGCTTGTTACGGCAGTAGACTCGTAGATCTTAACTCCAGGGAATCCTTGGATGACCATGTACATCCCATTACATTCATATAGTAGTCTACCATATCCACTGATGCTATACTCACATGATCCGGGGTCAAAATCCGACGACCTCTTGCTTGTTACCGCGGTAGACTCGTAGATCTTAACTCCAGGGAGTCCTTGGATGACCATGGACATCCCATTACATTCATATAGTAGTCTACCATATCCACTGGTGCTATACGCACATAATCCGGGGTCAAAATCCGACGACCTCTTGCTTGTTACGGCGGTAGACTCGTAGATCTTAACTCCAGGGAGTCCTTGGATGACCATGTACATCCCATTACATTCATATAGTAGTCTACCATATCCACTGATGCTATACGCACATGATCCGGGGTCAAAATCCGACGACCTCTTGCTTGTTACGGCAGTAGACTCATAGATCTTAACTCCAGGGAGTCCTTGGATGACCATGTACATCCCATTACATTCATATAGTAGTCTACCATATCCACTGATGCTATACTCACATGATCCGGGGTCAAAATCCGACGACCTCTTGCTTGTTACGGCAGTAGACTCATAGATCTTAACTCCAGGGAGTCCTTGGATGACCATGTACATCCCATTACATTCATATAGTAGTCTACCATATCCACTGATGCTATACGCACATGATCCGGGGTCAAAATCCGACGACCTCTTGCTTGTTACGGCGGTAGACTCATAGATCTTAACTCCAGGGAGTCCTTGGATGACCATGTACATCCCATTACATTCATATAGTAGTCTACCATATCCACTGGTGCTATACTCACATGATCCGGGGTCAAAATCCGACGACCTCTTGCTTGTTACGGCAGTAGACTCGTAGATCTTAACTCCAGGGAATCCTTGGATGACCATGTACATCCCATTACATTCATATAGTAGTCTACCATATCCACTGATGCTATACTCACATGATCCGGGGTCAAAATCCGACGACCTCTTGCTTGTTACGGCAGTAGACTCGTAGATCTTAACTCCAGGGAATCCTTGGATGACCATGTACATCCCATTACATTCATATAGTAGTCTACCATATCCACTGATGCTATACTCACATGATCCGGGGTCAAAATCCGACGACCTCTTGCTTGATACCGCGGTAGACTCGTAGATCTTAACTCCAGGGAGTCCTTGGATGACCATGGACATCCCATTACATTCATATAGTAGTCTACCATATCCACTGGTGCTATACGCACATAATCCGGGGTCAAAATCCGACGACCTCTTGCTTGTTACGGCGGTAGACTCGTAGATCTTAACTCCAGGGAGTCCTTGGATGACCATGGACATCCCATTACATTCATATAGTAGTCTACCATATCCACTGGTGCTATACGCACATAATCCGGGGTCAAAATCCGACGACCTCTTGCTTGTTACGGCGGTAGACTCATAGATCTTAACTCCAGGGAGTCCTTGGATGACCATGTACATCCCATTACATTCATATAGTAGTCTACCATATCCACTGATGCTATACTCACATGATCCGGGGTCAAAATCCGACGACCTCTTGCTTGTTACGGCAGTAGACTCGTAGATCTTAACTCCAGGAATCCTTGGATGACCATGTACATCCCATTACATTCATATAGTAGTCTACCATATCCACTGATGCTATACTCACATGATCCGGGGTCAAAATCCGACGACCTCTTGCTTGTTACGGCGGTAGACTCGTAGATCTTAACTCCAGGGAGTCCTTGGATGACCATGTACATCCCATTACATTCATATAGTAGTCTACCATATCCACTGGTGCTATACTCACATGATCCGGGGTCAAAATCCGACGACCTCTTGCTTGTTACGGCAGTAGACTCGTAGATCTTAACTCCAGGGAATCCTTGGATGACCATGTACATCCCATTACATTCATATAGTAGTCTACCATATCCACTGATGCTATACGCACATGATCCGGGGTCAAAATCCGACGACCTCTTGCTTGTTACGGCGGTAGACTCATAGATCTTAACTCCAGGGAGTCCTTGGATGACCATGTACATCCCATTACATTCATATAGTAGTCTACCATATCCACTGATGCTATACTCACATGATCCGGGGTCAAAATCCGACGACCTCTTGCTTGTTACGGCAGTAGACTCGTAGATCTTAACTCCAGGGAATCCTTGGATGACCATGTACATCCCATTACATTCATATAGTAGTCTACCATATCCACTGATGCTATACTCACATGATCCGGGGTCAAAATCCGACGACCTCTTGCTTGTTACGGCGGTAGACTCGTAGATCTTAACTCCAGGGAGTCCTTGGATGACCATGTACATCCCATTACATTCATATAGTAGTCTACCATATCCACTGGTGCTATACTCACATGATCCGGGGTCAAAATCCGACGACCTCTTGCTTGTTACGGCAGTAGACTCGTAGATCTTAACTCCAGGGAATCCTTGGATGACCATGTACATCCCATTACATTCATATAGTAGTCTACCATATCCACTGATGCTATACTCACATGATCCGGGGTCAAAATCCGACGACCTCTTGCTTGTTACCGCGGTAGACTCGTAGATCTTAACTCCAGGGAGTCCTTGGATGACCATGGACATCCCATTACATTCATATAGTAGTCTACCATATCCACTGGTGCTATACGCACATAATCCGGGGTCAAAATCCGACGACCTCTTGCTTGTTACGGCGGTAGACTCGTAGATCTTAACTCCAGGGAGTCCTTGGATGACCATGTACATCCCATTACATTCATATAGTAGTCTACCATATCCACTGATGCTATACGCACATGATCCGGGGTCAAAATCCGACGACCTCTTGCTTGTTACGGCGGTAGACTCATAGATCTTAACTCCAGGGAGTCCTTGGATGACCATGTACATCCCATTACATTCATATAGTAGTCTACCATATCCACTGATGCTATACTCACATGATCCGGGGTCAAAATCCGACGACCTCTTGCTTGTTACGGCAGTAGACTCATAGATCTTAACTCCAGGAGTCCTTGGATGACCATGTACATCCCATTACATTCATATAGTAGTCTACCATATCCACTGATGCTATACGCACATGATCCGGGGTCAAAATCCGACGACCTCTTGCTTGTTACGGTGGTAGACTCATAGATCTTAACTCCAGGGAGTCCTTGGATGACCATGTACATCCCATTACATTCATATAGTAGTCTACCATATCCACTGATGCTATACTCACATGATCCGGGGTCAAAATCCGACGACCTCTTGCTTGTTACGGCAGTAGACTCATAGATCTTAACTCCAGGGAGTCCTTGGATGACCATGTACATCCCATTACATTCATATAGTAGTCTACCATATCCACTGATGCTATACGCACATGATCCGGGGTCAAAATCCGACGACCTCTTGCTTGTTACGGCGGTAGACTCATAGATCTTAACTCCAGGGAGTCCTTGGATGACCATGTACATCCCATTACATTCATATAGTAGTCTACCATATCCACTGATGCTATACTCACATGATCCGGGGTCAAAATCCGACGACCTCTTGCTTGTTACGGCAGTAGACTCGTAGATCTTAACTCCAGGGAATCCTTGGATGACCATGTACATCCCATTACATTCATATAGTAGTCTACCATATCCACTGATGCTATACTCACATGATCCGGGGTCAAAATCCGACGACCTCTTGCTTGTTACCGCGGTAGACTCGTAGATCTTAACTCCAGGGAGTCCTTGGATGACCATGGACATCCCATTACATTCATATAGTAGTCTACCATATCCACTGGTGCTATACGCACATAATCCGGGGTCAAAATCCGACGACCTCTTGCTTGTTACGGCGGTAGACTCGTAGATCTTAACTCCAGGGAGTCCTTGGATGACCATGTACATCCCATTACATTCATATAGTAGTCTACCATATCCACTGATGCTATACGCACATGATCCGGGGTCAAAATCCGACGACCTCTTGCTTGTTACGGCAGTAGACTCATAGATCTTAACTCCAGGGAGTCCTTGGATGACCATGTACATCCCATTACATTCATATAGTAGTCTACCATATCCACTGATGCTATACTCACATGATCCGGGGTCAAAATCCGACGACCTCTTGCTTGTTACGGCAGTAGACTCATAGATCTTAACTCCAGGGAGTCCTTGGATGACCATGTACATCCCATTACATTCATATAGTAGTCTACCATATCCACTGATGCTATACGCACATGATCCGGGGTCAAAATCCGACGACCTCTTGCTTGTTACGGCGGTAGACTCATAGATCTTAACTCCAGGGAGTCCTTGGATGACCATGTACATCCCATTACATTCATATAGTAGTCTACCATATCCACTGATGCTATACTCACATGATCCGGGGTCAAAATCCGACGACCTCTTGCTTGTTACGGCAGTAGACTCGTAGATCTTAACTCCAGGGAATCCTTGGATGACCATGTACATCCCATTACATTCATATAGTAGTCTACCATATCCACTGATGCTATACTCACATGATCCGGGGTCAAAATCCGACGACCTCTTGCTTGTTACGGCGGTAGACTCGTAGATCTTAACTCCAGGGAGTCCTTGGATGACCATGTACATCCCATTACATTCATATAGTAGTCTACCATATCCACTGATGCTATACTCACATGATCCGGGGTCAAAATCCGACGACCTCTTGCTTGTTACGGCAGTAGACTCGTAGATCTTAACTCCAGGAATCCTTGGATGACCATGTACATCCCATTACATTCATATAGTAGTCTACCATATCCACTGATGCTATACGCACATGATCCGGGGTCAAAATCCGACGACCTCTTGTTTGTTACGGCGGTAGACTCATAGATCTTAACTCCAGGGAGTCCTTGGATGACCATGGACATCCCATTACATTCATATAGTAGTCTACCATATCCACTGGTGCTATACGCACATAATCCGGGGTCAAAATCCGACGACCTCTTGCTTGTTACGGCGGTAGACTCGTAGATCTTAACTCCAGGGAGTCCTTGGATGACCATGGACATCCCATTACATTCATATAGTAGTCTACCATATCCACTGATGCTATACTCACATGATCCGGGGTCAAAATCCGACGACCTCTTGCTTGTTACGGCAGTAGACTCGTAGATCTTAACTCCAGGGAGTCCTTGGATGACCATGTACATCCCATTACATTCATATAGTAGTCTACCATATCCACTGATGCTATACGCACATAATCCGGGGTCAAAATCCGACGACCTCTTGCTTGTTACGGCGGTAGACTCATAGATCTTAACTCTAGGGAGTCCTTGGATTACCATGGACATCCCGAAGTACCCATAGACCTTTGAGAAACATAAAATTTTAGTAAACAAATATATTTAAAAAAAATGTTTTTCAAATATTTTAATTTTAAACTTTTAATATTTATTTTTATAATCGTACAAAAAATGCTAGCTGTGGACCCCCCGAACTTGACAACTTTTTTATACATTTGTATTGGTTGTTTCCGTTGTGCTTAAAGGAAATGGCTATGCACCAGGCGCCTCCATATTTTTGTAGATGGCTCATATAGTTGGGAGGAGACGCAAGTTTTTTTTAAATTGTTCGATTTTTTTATGTTAAAAAATTTACCAGCTTCTCGTCAGTCCGCGTGGACATAAAATCAAATTCTGTCGATTGCATCGGATTCGGGGATGCCTTTTCTCTGAGGAACCGATGAGATATCGTCAATCCCTTGACACAAGTTTTGTTTTGTCGAGTAGTGTTATTGATGTTGATGTTGATTTTAGGTAAACTTTTTTGATATCGTTGAACAAATCTCAAGAATTCAAAACAAAAATGAACTAATAAAAAAATGTATAGAACAAAATATAGGATTTTAATTTATTTGTCAAATATTATAAATAAAAAACACAGAATCAAAATATTATCAACTGGTTCGAATTTTCTCATACTGTATGTCTTACGCCAATATGACGGAAGGTGATAATCATTGCAAATCAATGTACATTAAAAAATTAAATTTTTGTGTCCTATAAAATATTTTACTTGAGGATATTTGTTTTTTATTATATTTGAATTTTTTTCATATATTTTGATGGAGGCGCAAGACTATCCATAAAGCTTCGTTTTAGGTGAAGATTCACGAAGTATCGTGCACCTCCTTTGTAAAGCAAATAAAATTTTAAAATTAAAATAAATAAAAAAATTCCACAGATATTTGAAAAGGACTTCTTAAGCGTCCTTTCCACGAAGAATTTGTTTAGATACATTAATTTGCAATAATAATCTCCTTCAGCCATGGCGTGATGTCCATGTATGTCTTAACAAAAAAACAAAAAAAAGTTTCGTTTAAAATTGTCAATTAAAAAACAAGGTGCCTGTCACTGTGCTTCTTACAAATGTCAGCCTGAAAGTGAGCAAATTGAATTTTAATGTTCAATAGATCATTAAAGCCAGATTTCCTTTCGTTATTCATTCAAAAATAACAATTCAATATTCAAATTTATTAGCTTTGAAAAAAATATTTACAAATTTGAGGTTAAGCAAGTGAATCTAAATTTACTTACAAAACTGTTCTTCTCAAAATGCCTCTAAAACTGAAGATATTTTTTAATTTCTGTTTCTATAACGTATAAAACTTGTAACCTAGAAACTTTTTTCCGTTTATTTACTTTATTTTACTTTTACTTAACTTATTTTTCTTGAGAAAAACATGACGCTTAGAGAGTATTTAAATAATCCTATTTATCAATGTTTTAAAAATAATTAACTAATAATAGTTAACTAACTTTTGAAACATTTAAAAACATGTGGATTCGGAGTCGGAGTCGGAGCCAACCATTTGTTGAAAGCTGGAGTCGGAGTCGGAGTCGGAGTCGGCTAGAGTTGGTAGGCCGGAGTCGGAGTCGGAGCCAACCATTTGTTCAAAGCCGGAGCCGGAGTCGGAGTCGGAGTCAGCTAATCTGAGAAAGCCGGAGTCGGAGTCGGAGTCGGAGTCGTTTGAAATATGACCCGACTCCGCAGTCCTGGATTTAAGCATAAGGACCCTATTTCATGGCCAAAATAATGACCCCGACAAAAATGGTTAAAATTATCCCATAGTTCTAGCCAATATTAGCAAAGTCCCTTTAAGGGTATATCAAATCATTAATAAAATCAACCTTCAAAATTTCATTTTTTTAGAATAATTTTAGCAGGGAGTATATCAAATAATTAAAAAAAATCAACTTTCAAAATTTAATTTTTTAGAATAATTTTATCTTAAAGACCCCATTTCATGGCCACAATAATGACCCCAATGAAAGTGGCTAAAATTATCCCATAGTTCTAGCCAATATTAGCAAAGTCCTTTTGGGGGTACATCGAATAATTTAAAAAAAATCAACTTTCAAATTTTCAACTTTTCAACTTTTTATAGGTTGTGTTATGGACATTTAAAACTTTTCCATTTGTGCGATTTATGTTAATTTTATTTTTATGTCAAAATATCAAACGAATAACAAATCTTGTTATCAGGAGTGTTTTTGAAATGTATAACATTTCCTCTAATTAGCGTGTTATTAAAAATTTTCAGTCTAATATCACTTCAATACCAAATCTTGTTATTATATCAGAAACTGTTATTATTTTTTCTTCTTGAAGTTGAAGTTCAGGATAAAATAATAACACTTTTTGTTATTTTAACAGGATTTGTTATTGTAATATTATTAATTTTGTTATTACCGTCTGCCCGGGATGTTCTGAAAGGTTGTCCACAACGAGCAATCCTAATGCACATGCATTCTTCTAATTAATAAAAAAAATCAGATCAGATTTTTCTTATGACATTCTTATAAATTAATTACAGAAAAACAAAAAAATCGTAATTAAAACAATTTCACCGTGGCCAAAACTACTTACAGCAAAACTCACTCTCGCGCGCAAGCTTACACGTATGCCCCCCCCCCCTCCCATGGAACCACAAACAAGGTAAAACCACGACAAAGGCTTTCGAGCAAAAGTTTGGGCCCCCCCCAAAACACAGCTGCTAGGAGATGAGAGAAAAGGTAGGCTTGTTTTGCCGCGCCTCCCCGACACACGGTCGGTGGCCGTGACCAACATTTTTGGGTGGCGGCAAAACTTTTTAAATTAAAATTTTTACCCCATTATAATGCGAACGGGTGGAGCACCATTTCAATTTCAAAGTTGTTTTCCACCACGAAGCAGGGTGAGCAAACTTTTGTTTTCTGTTTGTGAAGGGTTAAATAGTGTTCTTCTTAAGTAGCCACAATAGAGGGTAGTTACTGGTTAAGAATTTCAATTTAAAGAAGTCAGTTGTAATAAATTAAAGCAATTTGAAAATTTCTCAAAGTTCAACCTAAAATAAACAACCAACACATATCATACCTTATTGGGCTATAAATTTCAAGAATTATTTCCTATTGTTTGAAGATTTTCCTCGCACAATCGTCTGAAGATAAATTTCTTCTCCGCAAGTGATTTCTCACTTTTGAAAATAATTCCAAAGACAAGCGGAGAAAAGCCACCGATTGCATTCAACTGCAGCACCAACCGCACGCCAGTTCAATGCAATGAAGATTTATAGCTAAAAAATATCCTTCCCCCGACTTGACCCAGAAGTGTGGAGAATCATCTTCTTTGCTCATCGCAGCAGCGCGCATCGGAAAGCTAACTTTTTCCGAAAGTGGCGGAGGTGGAAAAATCCCGGAAAACTTCAATATATCATTTGCGAGAGCGAGAGACAGAGAGAGGGGGCAAATTGGATTGGATAAATTGAAACGAGTGGCAGACGTTGATGCCGGTTCTACAGCGCGATCGCGCGCAAGAAAAACTCGACAAAATCAAGAAAGTGTCCCGGATGAAAGTGATGGCGGGAAAACTGCGTGGGAATGGTCGCTTGGTTTGGTTTGTCGAGCGCGTTTGCGTTGTAGTTTTATTTGATTTTGCACGGTTATTGCGAAAGTTTGAGCGCAAAGTAGGTAGCAAGCAAGCCATGGAATTTGCAGCAGAAACTATTTTGAAAGTGCGGTTGTGGCAAATAAGATTGTCGCTGAGCGGGGGAAATGCATTTAAGGAATATTTGATAAAAAAAAGGTTTGTTCGGTCAAATTTGAAGTTGCAGGAATTCTTGTTATAAAATTTGGTTTCAAAGGCTGCGGTTCCTTGGATCGCACCTTCTTACGCCGTACGATGTATGGCACCACACCCATCCCAAGAAGGTCATACAGTTTATCGACTGTATTGCGCCAAATTGGGATAAACCATGTCTGCAAAATAACCCCTCGTCTTCCGATCCAATACGAGTAATTTGTAGTATGGACAGTAACCAGGGTACATCACAAAAGATAGCCTTCTCAGGTGGTCGCAGTGAACTTAACCCAATGCCCATTGGGCAACAAAAAAAAACGTCCGGTGTCTCCAGAATCAATGATTCACCCTTCAAATGTACGCATTATCCTTAGTATGCTATGACGGCTAGGTGAAAATTACGACGCCCCATGTCTGACGGTGAACACGTGGAGAAGCATACACTCAAGTTTTGGCTCAGAAACATTCTTTTTAGTAATAAAATTATAATTATTGATGTTCCTGTAACAATTTGAACTATACTTAATAACGTAACATGATGATTTTGTAATATCAATGCAATCCCAAGTAACATTTTTTCCCAGGAGTTCTACAAGAGCTCTTCACGATAGCTACAGTATAGCAGTTTGGACCGCGGTAGGATAAAATTCTCTTCAAGTACTCTTCCAAACTCCTGAAGAAGTTTTGAAGAGAATTTTATCCTACCGCGGTCCAAACTGCTATACTGTAGCTATCTTGAAGAGCTCTTGTAGAACTCCTGGAAAAAAATGTTACTTGGGATAGATGCTTCTCCACGTGTTCACTGTCAGACATCAAACCATCCACATTAACGACCCCCGGGTCTTTTGTGGTCTCTATTGCAAGTTTCTGCTCGAACCTAGGAGTCCGAATGCTTGAATGGGGAGAGCACCCAAACCTCTTTTTACTCCAAGGAACCTTCCACCCCAGTGTTTGAACTGACGATCTTTGGATTGCGAGTTTAACCGCCGCCAGCGATTCCACCGGAGTAGGCTTGGTTTGGTTTGTTGTTTGTACTTATGGCATGGAGACGACTCCTACACCTGGAATGACTTAACGGCCTAACAACCAAAGCCGGGACCGACATTTTACTTCCTCATCCGATGGAAGGTTGCAGCAGATGGGAATCGAACCCAGAATCATCCGCTTACAAAGCGGACAGCGTAACCATTCGGCCACGCACTGCCACGACATGGGGCGTCGTAATTTTCACCTAGCCGTCATAGCATACTAAGGATAATGCGTACATTTGAAGGGTGAATCGTGGATTCTGGAGACACCGGACGTCGATCCAATGCGCACCTTGGGGACAGAATGGACAACCCTAATTCCTTCTGGAATTTGTTCATTGGACCATCCCCTACACACCTGTCTTTATTCCGAGTGAATCCATGTTGTCCCCAAACCTGTAGGAACGATTGAACGAAAAGCATAAAAATCCCATAGTAATTTACATGTAAACTTTGAACCGCTGGGGACAGGCCAATTCTCAACCAAATGGGCTGATATTTGGCATGAGAGTCCCTATGGGTATCCTCTACTAGGGGAACCTCGGTTTGTCTGATTCTGAGAGCTTTTTTGTTTGGATGAAACACCCTAATATACAGCAATTCCCCACGAAAAACTCGAAAAAAAAGTTCTCCGATCGAGCTCAATTTTTTTGGGGGTTCCTTGGCCGAAATAATTAGACCCGTATTTTTTGTTTGGTCATTAGGGTGACCTACGCCGTGTTAGAATGGTCCGAAAAATGGCAATTTTCGTCGATTTTAGCAAAAACCACTTTTTTCAAAAAGTCATATCTCCGCGCCATTTCATCCGATTTTAGCTGTCCTAGACGCAAAAGAAAGGTGATGAGTTTGGCTATTTGGGAAAAATAGTAAGAAGTTTCAAAAATCTAGGTCGTATGAAAACTTAAAATGCTGTTTTGAAGGTCTCGGGACCAAAGAGTCTATGTCTGAAAATATTTTTATCGGATTCCTCGGAAAATTTCACGTATCATATCAAAAAATGGTGAAGTTATGTTTTCGATACTCTCAGATACGATTTTTTGAAAATAAAAACTGGGGTTTTCGACGCGCCACCCGCTAACAAATTTCACAAAATGCTATCAGAGTGCTTATGACTTGCACGTTTAAATGTATTCATGAAATAAACCGTAATTTGAATCAAATCATTATGGTCTTTAATGTATTTTTTAAAAAACGTTTAAAATTTTATGAAATGTCAAATTGCTTTTACGAATGATTTCGTCCTTAGTGTTTTCATGAACACTTTCCAGAGTTTTTTTTATTGAAAAGGTCCTATAACACAACAGTTTATAGGACCTTTAAAAAAACTCTAGATTTTAATGGATGAATATATTTAGTAAGGAATGTATAAATGATCTATTCTAGTGTGTTTTTTCAAAGGTCCTATTAACATATGAAAGAAAAAAAATAAAATAAAAAATCAAGTTAGAATTGAGAAATACCCGGCAACCCGGGCAGACGGTAATAACAAAATTCACACCATTTCAATAACAAATATTGTTAAAATAACAGAAAATGTTATGGAATCTTCTTGAAAAATCATTTTTTGCATAAGGGTTTAATAACAGTTTACGTTATTATAACAAAATTTGTTATTGGTCTGATATTGGTTGAAATCCAAAACAACTTTGGAATAACATTTTTTGTTATGGGACAATACCTCCAACTGTTATTGGGATGATCGGATTAGTTGTTAAAATAACAAAAAATAATAACAAAGATTTGTTCGGAGAATAACTGAAAATGATATTAATCAGTTATCACAATAACAATCCAATAACAAAAAAATAATAACGACGAATAACGAATCTTGTTATAAATAACATAAAATGTTATTGGCCTAGTATTTTCAAATAACAAAAAATATTATTCCCAAGTTATTTCCGTCTGCTCGGGAAACTCTCCCTTTTTAAATCAAACTCACAGTTAAATCAAAATGTCTAATTAACAAAAGCTTTGACCAAATCAAAAAAGCAATTCATCGTTCAAAATTTGTTGAAATTCCATACAAATCCGTATTATGCGTGAAATTCCCTACAAAAATTCCGGCCTTCGAAATAGTGGTTATTTTGTAACTTTTTTCCTTCAGTAGATTTACTCAATTCCTTAAGCACCCGCAAACTCTGTTCCAAACTTTGAATTTATCTGCTGTTGAAATGTAGTCAACGTTTTCTAATGTATTTGAATCGAATATTCTTGCAACGAATTCATATTGCTGTTAATTTAAATCACCAATGCACCTTTTCAAACAATATATCCACCTTAAAAATATCCATTCTTAGCTGGGAATTTGATTTACCGATCTTGGAAATAGTTTGTCGACCCAGTTTACTTTTTTGTTCTCTCCCCAAAGAATGGAATTTTTCTATCCTTATTCCTATTATTTCTTCAAGTAGTATTTCCTCCATCCCCCTCAAGTACATCTTCGAACACGCCATAAACATGTCGATCGCACTAACAAGGCACAACGACAACGAATCCGTCTCTCTCTCTCTCTCTCTCCTCTCTGTGTGCTGAAGGCGGTCTCTTCCTCTTCATTGTATGTGTGTGTGTGTGTCTGTGTGTGTCTTTGACTGAGCCGCCCCTCAAGGCAAACCCGAGAAATGTGTGTTGTACCTCGCCTTTCGAATGTTTGCCGACTTTGGGTGTCAGCATTTGAGTCATGTCGAAGAATGAAAGGAGGTTTCTTTGTAAGGAGTTTTTTCTAACATTTTCATTTTTTCCACCGGGGGAGCGATAAAAAAGTCACCGATTGTCCCAGGGGGAAGGGATTTTCGGGGGAAACAAACTAATCGATGACCGATGCTTCGATTGCGAACGAAAACCATTTCGGCAAATAAAGGGGCTGTGAAAGTTAATGATGAACTATAAATAAAAGAAATGGTGCCTAGTAAATTCGGTTTATGGATGCTTACTTTAGTGAATTACTTTGTTTTGTGCGTTTTTGCTCTCCCGTTTTGTTATTGTAGTTGGCTTGCAGCGTATGTAACCGAATTTCGAGGTTTATTATTTATGCAGATGCCTTAAATTTTGATTGTCAGCAGATGGCGGAGCTCAGTGTCAGAAACAGATTGGAAACATAATCTTAAAAATTAAGTGAATGACAGAACATGGAATTTTGTTTGGAATATTTGAATTTAATAAAAATTAAAAATATTTATTAAGGCCTTATTATGATTATATTTCATCAACCTTTGCAAAACTTTATACTCTTAGGATTCGGTAATACATCAATTTATAGATAAAACTTTATTTAAAATGCTTGCATTACTGAAAGTTCAATCAGACTTTAAATTTGCCTTCATTTTGTATTGTCAGATACATATTTAAACAAAAAAGGTTTGCACACATCGACTGTTCCTTGTCAATTTTATTTGAATTATACTTAGTAAATGGAAAAAAGCGAAAACAATGTCAAACAAAATTCAAAAAAAGAATTTTCTGAGGGAAAATATTTGTTTACTTGAAGTTCTCACTCAATCTCACCCCCCAAACTATAATGCCGTTACCAATATTTTGGATCGTTTTCGCGTCAAATGCATTTCAAGGACATTTTTTTTAAATTATTGTTCAATCCTGCACACAGAAAATAATCCGATGGTAAAATCGCATGCACATCACCTTCGTCAAAATAATCACTTAATACTACACAATGCTTTTAAATTTTTGCAAATACAAAAAAAAAGTTACAATCGACTGGATTCATACCCTGCACCAACAAGAAAGTCTGGCGCCTTAGCCCACTCGGCCATCAGACCGATGAAACGCCGTTAGGATAAACGCATATATGAGCTCGACATTTCGGTCAAGTAGGTTTCCCATACTGATGGGCTACATGTTTCAGGGTGTAAAGTCGCATAAAACTGCATAAAATAATGAAATATTTATTTCACACCCAGGCCTTTTACAATTTGTGCTGATAATGTCTATAAATTTGAAAATAAATTTAAGTTCCGTGTACCTATTTTTTCGCAAAAGTCCTGATCATACCCTAAAACTTTATCAAAGACATCAAATCAATCAGAAAATCTTTTTTCAAGATACAGAATTTAGATTATTCACAAGCTGTTTCGTATGTCCAGTCCAAAAATTTGTATGTAATCATGCAAAATGGCTTCTTTTTTCATAGGGAATGCATGGACAAAGTTTTGTTAAAAAAATACAGCAAAGTTATTCAAAATGGTGAGTTTTTGAGGAATAAAAATGTTTTTGTTATCACTTTTATACAAATATTGATAAATGACAAAAAAAATAACTTTATAATGTTTTCTAATAGCCGGGACTTGTGGTTTAGGGGTAAGCGTGGTTGCCTCTCACCCTGTCGGCCTGGGTTCAATCCCAGACGGACCCGGTGGCGTTTTTTCGAAACGAGATTTGTCTGACCACGCCTTCCGACGGACGGAGAAGTAAATGTTGGCCCCGGTCTAACCTAGAGGGTTAGGTCGTTAGCTCAGTCCAGGTGTAGGAGTCGTCTCCCTGGGTCCTGTCTCGGTGGAGTCGCTGGTAGGCAGTTGGACTCACAATACAAAGGTCGTAAGTTCGAATTCCGGGGTGGATGGAAGCTAAGGTGTAAAAAGAGGTTTGCAGTTGCCTCAACAATCAAGCCTAGTTTCAAGTAGGAATCTCGCAATCGAGAACGCCAAGGCAATGCTGTAGAGCGAATAATTTTTTTTTTTTTGGTGTTATCCTCAAAAAATTTTTTTACGAGTCAAACTTGTTTTCCCGCAAAAATTGTTTCTCAGACGACAGTACTCACCCTTATCAACTTATTACAAACTGATAATGATTTTTAATGCATTACTCAATTCACAATAGGATTTATTTTATTTTATAATAACTGCTACTGTACATCCTACTGAAAAGAACCATTTTTTCTGCATAAATTAACTCAAGTTTGACCATTCTTTTCTCAGTTAGACTTATTTTACACAAAAAAAAATCAAACCTAGTATCACTTACAAGAGATTCCAGCTTTCCAAGTCACCCGGCGTAATTAGTCATGCGGACAAGTTTGGTTCACCACAGCCCAGTAATGAAGAAATGACGACAGCTGCTGCTGCTGCTCTTTCTGCTGCTAGCCTTCTGATCATTGATGTCCAACTGTGACGCTGCAACTTTTTCGTTAACCAGCCAAGCTTAATTGAAGGGAGGGGTTGGGAGACCATGCTGAGGGAAAACTTTTCCCCAAGTTCCCGGGCTAGTTTCGATGAAAAATGCATGTTTGTAAACTATGTGGTGGAAAACTTTCTGTTGAACTAGCTTGGATGGCTTGAAGTTTGTGTTAACTATAAGTTTCTTGCAGGGCCGTAGCCAGGATTTTTGTTCGGGGGGGGCTTGGGTGCAAAAATTCAAGGAGTATAAAAATCAGCAAATCATTTATACCATCACTTGGTTTGTGGTATAATTATTGACATGAATTGTAAAATTTTAATGTAATGTATGCAAAAAAGTTTTCGAAGATTTTCATATTAAGTTATCAATGTATTTATTGAAGAAACTCGTTCGTCATTTTTTTTCTTTATTTTAAAAGCTAGTTTGTTTTAAAGGAGTAGAGAAAGTGTTTTTTTTAACATTTTCTTGAATTGTTTAATTATAATCCAATTTCGTGATAAACGTCGCTAAATTTAAAATATACTTAACTTGGATCAAATTTTTGAAAGCATAATTTTTTTTTAAAGAAATATCGATTTATCTAACCATAAGTATTATGTTTTCTGTATTTTATACTGAGAGAAATTTTATACCGTCTGGATTTACATTTTCAGCTGTGTGATAATTGTGATGGTTTATCTAACATTTTTCATTTTTTCTAGCACAACATAAAACTCATAACTGGAATATTTGTTTTTCTTAAAATTTTATAAACAAACTTAAACAATGTTTTATTTTAATTGTTCTAATTTATTGAAGCCATTTCATGTTTTGCGAAGCTCCTGGTGCTCTCAAAAATAAATAATTTTAATGAAATACAAAAAAAAAATATAATCGTTGAAATTTCAGCTTCTGAAGTGTCTCCATGGCAACAAAAAAAAATTACGTCGAATCTCAAGTTTACATCAACTGAGTTTACATGTGATTAATTTTTTCCGTGTCGAGTAAATTCACATTTTTTTTCTGTGTAGGCCTATAATAAATATATATTTGAAGAAAAAAAATCAGTGCCTGTGTTTAATTTTAATGTGTTAAAAATTTAGATAAAATGTATTAAATTAATTTTTAACGCCAAAATATTCACTGGAAGAGTTGTTAATAATGCATATGTAACCATTTTTAAATGCATATGTAACCGTTAAAATTTTCCTCGATTGCATCAAACATTAAAACGAATCATGTTTAACTTTAATATTCCGACTAAAAGCCATTTTCAAATTCATTACTCATTGTATTCTGAAAATTGGTCCAGAATTTGAGCAAAAATAAAATTTTAAAACATGACAAAAAATTTAATCAGATCTCAATTCTAAAGATATTTTTTTAATAAAATTTTAATCTATATACATGTTTAATAATTTAGGATTGTAACCATTTATTAAAATCGATGCTTGTTCAAGCAATATTTTGACTCTAGGAACAAAATCCTGCACATTTTATGGTTTAGAAATTTTATATTTACGAAACGTTGCTAAATTAAAAATAAAGAAAACTTTAAGTAAGAATTCATAAATTGATTAGTTTTATCCTGTAAATCTAATCTTAGTTTGCACTTGAATTCAAACATACCAATATTCGAAGCATCAAAAAAATAAGATTATTAAAACATAATTTATTGAAATGATTGAAAATTATTTTTTGAATATCTTTATTTAAAAATGATAAAAAAATCTTTTTTTTTTATAATTTAAGGATTTTTTTAGTTGTAATTATTTTATATTTTTTTATGTATTTGATTTTTTTCATTTTTGGAATTTCTGATTTTTTGAAATTATCATGTGTAATTATTATCTTAAATTTTTGTTTTAAAAGTAAAGAATACTTTATGTAAGAATTCTTAAATCAATTACATTTTTCCTGTAAATCAAATCTTAGTCTGAATTTTGCTACAAGAACTATATTTTACTTTCAAACGAAAATTTTAAAAATGTCCTGTAGTACGGAGACTCTTAAAACTCCATACAAAAAAATCTCAAGGAACGGTCAAGAAAAGGTTTACGAAAAGACTTCTCTTAAGCGGTACGCAGCTGAAAAGGAACAGAAACAAAAGCGTCGTTTGATATTTCTTCGGGAGCAATATGTGTTGATGAGATTTTGATTTGTTTATTTGGATGCGACTGAAAATAACGTTTGAAAATAATGTATTCGCTTAAATAATATTGAAGAATTGCCTCATGAAGCTGACTATCAAAACGCTGAATCTTAAAATGCTGAAATAAGGGAAAAGCCATTACAAAAATCACTTAATTTTCTGGTAAATATAAATTAATTTAGGAATACTAGAATTCAAACATAAAAATATTTAAAGCATCCAACAATTAAGATTGAAAAAACATAATTTATTGGATTTTGAATAACTTAATTTTAAAATGATATTTTTTTTAGTTTAGGATTTCTTAAGTATCAATTATTTTATTAATTTTTCAGTTTTAGATTTTTTAATTTTTGGAATTTCAGATTTTTTGATATTATTCTGTTGAATTGTTATCTTAAATTTTTTATGTTTTCATTATTTTTATTTTTGATTTCTGGCATTTCTTTGTCTTATACCAAAAAAATTTAAATCAAAAATTATGAAAATTTAGAAATTTGAAAGTGTAAAATTTTTAAATCTTCAATTAGCCGTTGCGAATATTATTCTGAAGTTTATGTCACTAAACTCTGACCAAAGTTGAGAGGGTTACAAATCAAAACTACAAGCTGGGTAATTCTCCGCCAACTCACACAGCAGTTGCCCCGACCCCTCTTCGATTTGCGTGAAACTTTGTCCTAAGGGGTAACTTTTGTCCCTGATCACGAATCCGAGGTCCGTTTTTTGATATCTCGTGACGGAGGGGCGGTACGACCCCTTCCATTTTTGAACATGCGAAAAAGAGGTGTTTTTCAAAAATTTGCAGCCTGAAACGGTGATGAGATAGAAATCTGGTGTCAAAGGGACTTTTATGTAAAATTAGACGCCCAATTTGATGGCGTACTCAGAATTCCGAAAAACGTATTTTCATCGAAAAACACTAAAAAGTTTTAAAAATTCTCCCATTTTCCGTTACTCGACTGTAAAAATTTTGGAACATGTCATTTTATGGGAAATTTAATGTACTTTTCGAATCTACATTGTCCCAGAAGGGTCATTTTTTCATTTAGAACAAAATTTTTCATTTTAAAATTTCGTGTTTTTTCTAACTTTGCAGGGTTATTTTTTAGAGTGTAACAATGTTCTACAAAGTTGTAGAGCAGACAATTACAAAAATTTTGATATATAGACATAAGGGGTTTGCTTAAAAACATCACAAGTTATCGCGATTTTACGAAAAAAAGTTTTGAAAAAGTTGGTCGTCATCGATCATGGCCGTTCATGGTCACCCGCGACAGACACGGACGACGAAACAAAGAGAAACGCAAAAAGTAACTTTTTCAAAACTTTTTTTCGTAAAATCGCGATAACTTGTGATGTTTATAAGCAAACCCCTTATGTCTATATATCAAAATTTTTGTAATTGTCTGCTCTACAACTTTGTAGAACATTGTTACACTCTAAAAATAACCCTGCAAAGTTAGAAAAACACGAAATTTTAAAATGAAAAATTTTGTTCTAAATGAAAAATGACCCTTCTGGGACAATGTAGATTCGAAAAGTACATTAAATTTCCCATAAAATGAAATGTTCCAAAATTTTTACACAGTCGAGTAACGGAAAATGGGAGAATTTTTAAAACTTTTTAGTGTTTTTTCGATGAAAATACGTTTTTCGGAATTCTGAGTACGCCATCAAATCGGGCGTCTAATTTTACATAAAAGTCCTTTGACACCAGATTTCTATCTCATCACCGTTTCAGGCTGCAAATTTTTGAAAACACCTCTTTCGCATGTTCAAAAATGGAAGGCGCCCTCCGTCACGAGATATCAAAAAACGGACCTCGGATTCGTGATCAGGGACAAAAGTTACCCCTTAGGACAAAGTTTCACGCAAATCGAAGAGGGGTCGGGGCAACTTTTCCCGATTTCGTGTGAGTTGGTAGAGAATTACCCAGCTATGGTTTTATTATTTTAAAAGTGTTCAAAACACACTTTAAATCAGTACAGTTGTTTTGCATCATTAGTTTTCAAAATATCTAGCTGATGGCGAAATCCTTTTTTCGTGAGAAAAAAAGTTCAAGATGGTATGTCAGAGACATAACCGAAAGACATAGGACCAAACAATTTAAATGTGTTTTCGGATTGCTAGTGAAATCTGAAATAAGATTATTTTATTTTGTTTCATAGATTTGTCGGCAAAATTGTCATAAATGTTCTCCCAAGGTGAACCTTCCATGAGGGCACCGGCCACTCCAGGTTGTGGCCACTAAGGTCGAAATGTCAATTTTCATGTTCAGTATCAAAAACCATGAATTTTGATATCCATATTGCCACAACTCGTATGGTTCTGTTAAAGACCCTCCGGGCCCCGGGGAAACCTGCTTTGAGATAACCGGTCACTCAAAGTTGTGGCCACTACTGTCGGAATGTCAATTTTTATGTACAGTATCAAAAACCATGAATTTTGATACCCATATTGCCACAACTCGTATGTTTCTGTAAATGTCCCCCCAGGCCCCGGGGGAACCTTCTTCGTGGGCACCGGCCACTCCAGCTTTTTTTTCACCACTGTCGAATTGGCCATTTTTCATGAGAACCGCCGCATCATAGCGGCTTCCACGCCGTCCGCTTCGCTCGAATTTCCTCCTTCTGCTGCCGGTGGTTCTTCCTTCTGGTTGCTGGTCCTCTTCTTCTATTGGCCGCTGCTGCTGCTGCTCCGCGCCGGCCCGACGTGCACAGTTCGAGTGCTCGTTCCAAAGTGACTTGCTTTAGCGAAATTTTCTGCTTAAATAGCGGCACAGCCGGAGAACGGCACAAAAGGGGCGCGGTCTCGAATGCATACGCTTGCTCTGATTGGTCATCTGTCCGATTTGTACTGAAAAATTACTCATTTTGATTGCATGTTTTAAGTGCTTTAACTATGTTTAGTCAGACTATCTATGTAGTTAAACAATAGCTGAAGTCTTCCTCTTTCGATTGGTGGTCCAACCATCTGGATTGATTCACAGGAAAAGATATAAGCGTTCAAAATGTCCCCTTTTTTAACGCTTAAAAGTGACGCTTTGGATCGAATTTCTGAACTGGCCCCCCAATATAGTAAGTAGAGACATAGTCCTATGTCAAAACTTTCCGCGGTTCCGCGACATGTTACAAAAATTCTAAAAATTTTTAAACGAGCCCAAACATGTCGTATATGATTATCAAAGCAGGAAAAACATTTCAAATTTGTTTTCCGGACCGACCTGGTCGCTGGTCCTTAAAAGACTTAATCGAAATAAGTTATTTCCATTAAAATTGTGAAGCTATTTTTTTTAAATATTGTATTTGCTCTCTGTTTTTAGGTCCATTTTGAAAAGGTGGCAACATAAACTTTGGAAAATATTTACAATTGATATTCAGAAATAAGAAATTATAAAAAAAATAATAAAGAAATTTTAAAATTTTCAAAATGCAAATTCTAATCTGTAAAATCCAAAAAATAGAAATTAAATAGTTTAAAAATGAATTATTGATCAGAAATTATGTAATTTGAAAGTGATGTTTAATTAATTTAATATCAGAGTTTTTGAATCCAAGCTCAAATTTTTTTAACGTTTTGAATATTTTTATCATTTTATTTCTTCCTTTAAAAATCGCAAGCTCATGCACAAAGTGAAAATTAGTTGATAATAAGTATTCACTTAGTTGATCTTCCGATTTTTGATATATTAAATAAAAATTGGAGATTGGCCACGGTGGAAACTAAAAACTGTGACCAAGAGAAAGCATTTTGGACGAGTGGTTTCGGAAAAAAGGTTTACGAAAAAGTAATAAAAAAATACACACAGATATTTCTCAAGCATTTTTCTCTAAGGTCTTAGATATGTAACTAACCATATTCTTAAAACCAAAACGATAAAATTAGAATTGTATTTCTGATAATAGTCAAAATTCACTCAAATGTTTTTCATATTAAATGCTTTCGTTTTTGAAAACAAAACCTAAATATTTTTGAGAAATTATGATAAATTTTGAAAAATGTAGAGAAAAAACATGTATTAACAGTTTAAAGGTTTTAATGCAAATAAAGGAGGGCTATTAATTTTACAATCCAAATTCGACTAGCCGAAGCCTCGATTATCCAAAGTTTCGATTATCCGAAGTTCGAAGGATTTTTGCTGTCCCTATTCAGACTGTAGTCCCGATTCGCCCCAGATGACGGTAATTATTTCTATGTAGCACCTTAGAGCAGTCCGCTCGGAAATTGCTATTTTCGAAGGTTTTTTTTTTTTTTTTCAAATTAACTGTTCTTTATTGAAAATCCAAAATATACAATCTGTCCATAACCTCAAAGCATGTTTAGAAAATTACAAAATTGTGTTTTAACAAGTTTTTTGTTGTTCCATCGTGTATCTCGCAAAGATTGCTCAAATTTACCTAAACTTGGTGTACCATAATGCTTTAAGTTAAAACTTATTACCTCGCCTATTAGAAAAAGCGCTGCCTTCAATCTACTATCCTTACTATCAATATTCGTTGCTAATATTTCTTCAGGATCATCGATCATAATTTTTAATTTTACATTGAGTACATTCTTTAGCCAAATCCATACAATTACTGATCCTGTACAATATTTTATCCTATGCTCCGTAGTATCGATAGAATTACAAAAATCACAAATATTGTTTTCTACACCTCTAACGTTATTTCTAAACTGCTTAGATTTTGTACAAATGACGTCATTCATTACTAAGAAAAGAGCCTCTCTTGAATTTGATGTCAAAAAATTACTACTAATGTTTTCCCAAATAAGCTTCCAATCAAGATCAGGGTTTTCTTGAACCACTTTTGGTACACATATTTTTTCTGATTGTAGAAATCTATAAATTGACTTAGTTGTTATTAAATCTTGAAATAGAGCAATACGCGAAACTTCGCACAGCCATTCTCGTGTTGTATTTGTTAGAGAAGTATTTTGACATTGTGCCATCATGAAACGGTCCATAGGGTCATCAGCATCAGGATAAGAGAACAAAATATTTTTTATAAATAAAGCTTTCGATTTCAAATCTACATCTACTAATCCTAAACCTCCATCACTTACATCTAAGAACATCTGATTACGGGTTACTGTAAAAATGGTTATTCCATAGAAACATCGAACAACTTGAATATATTTGAGCAATATGCACTTTATTTGGCGGAAAAACTTGAGCCAAATACCAAATCTTTGAAAGTATAAATGTATTTAATATCCAAATTTTTTGTATCAAATTCAAATGGCGCGAAGAATGCAATTTTAAACAATGTTTTAATTTTGGTATAACAGAATCATAATTTAATTTAACAGTTCGAGAAAAAGAATTTTCAAAATAAACTCCTAGTATTTTTAATGCGTCCTTTTCCGGGATTAAATGCGGACCGGAGACACAGTTATTTAACCGCATAAAGTGCGATTTGTTAACGTTCAGTTTTATTTTAGAGTATATACTAAAATAATTGATCATCTCCAGTACCGTATCGAACTCATGATCATTGAGAATGAAAATGTTGAGATCATCTGCATATGCTATTACCTTAATAAAGGTATCAGCAATGAAACAACCTCTAACATTATCACTAATCAAACGTATCAATGGCTCGATGTACAATACGAAAAGGGCCATACTTAATGGACAACCTTGACGTACGGATGATTTAATTTCGATGGAGTCGGTTAAAAACCATTAAAGAGTATTTTCGATGTCGCTTCTTTGTATAAATTTTTAAACAGTTGATGAATGGTTCCGGAAAATCAAATTTCTTTAGCACGTTCCACAAGAAAGAATGGTTTACTTTATCAAAAGCTTTTTCTAAATCCAAACTTAGCAAAAGTCCTTTAAACCTTTTGGTTTGTCCTGCACGAATTATGATGCTACGAAGAGTTTTAAGATTATCAACACATGATTTATCTATGTTACATGCAGTTTGACCGGGCCCAATTATCTTTTTCAACAATGGTTTTAAACGATTTGCTAAAATTTTCGTAAAAAGCTTATAATCACTATTTAACAAGCTGATTGGACGCTTATTAGAAATTTCGTATTGGTCACAACCTTTTTTTGGAATCAAAGATATTATACCTTTTTTGAAATCTCTAGATGGATTGACGCCATCTACAAGATAACTATTAAATAAAATAACTAAATCATCTAATAAAATATCTGAAAAGTGAGAGTAAAATTCATATGTAAGACCATCTGGCCCTGGCGTTTTCTTTTTAGCGACTTCTTTGAGAACAAAAATTAATTCATCTTTATCAATCGGTTTAGAAAGACTCATTTGATCTTGGACTGAAAGTTTTTTGTGAACATGACTGAGAACATTATTATTATTTTTATCACTGTTATCAGCTGCAAAAATTGAATTGAAATGTGAAGTAATAAATTGTTTTAATCTGCAATGTTCATTCGTAATCTCGCCGTTAATTCTAAGCTTAAAACTATAATTTTCAGTTTGATTCTTAATTCTAGATGAAATTTGAAATAAACTAAGTCGTTCATCAGTTAAAATAGATCCAGAACTTGTTTTTAAACTTAAATTATTTAATCTATTTTGTTCAATTTCTAATAATTTTGATCTAACTAAGCATAATTCATTATATACATTTTCTCCGACGGATTGTTTTTCAATTATTTCATTTAAACAAGTGTAAAAAAAGTTTTTTTCTCTATGTATTTGCTGATTAAAAGAAAACTTTGACTTTTGAAGTATTTCATTATTCTAGATTTCGTTGAATCGTTCCACCAAAAATTAAAATTATTTATGTACATGTTTTGCTTTTTCCAATTCCCAAACAAAGTTTTGAAATCAGCTGTAATCTCTTCATTCATAATTAAACTAGGATTTATTTTCCAATAACCTCTACCTCGTGTTTGTAAAGGAATATTATCTGGAACTTTATATTTCAAAATTACTGCGTGGTGATCAGAAAATGCCACAGCAGAAGTATTGATCGATCTAACATTATTTATTAATTCTAAAGGTGCATAAAACCGATCAAGTCTCGATTTAGAATCACCCCTTATAAAAGTGAAATTAGTTTTTGATTAATTTTATGTTCTATGTCATGTAAATTCAAAGATGTTACTAATTTTGCAATCCAGAGCAGATGTTTTTGTTTGAACTGTTCGAGTCAGATGATAACAGGATGCAATTAAAATCGCCCACAATGATGTTCTTTTTGTAAACGATAGATGAGGGATTATATCAAAAGTAAAAAAGAGTTCCGTTCATTACGATAATTGGACCCAGAAGGTGCGTAGACATTAATAAAATTAATATCATCGATTAAAATAGAAGATAACCGACCATTCGGATTGATGAGAACATTGTCAAAATTTATATTTTTCCTAACGAGGATGGCTGTGCTTTTGTTATCAGTGCTAATGTTTACGATCGCTGTGTGAGAAGGAAGAAATCCGAAATCTTCAAAGGCAACTTCTTGTAAGAAAACAATATCGATATCTGAATTCCAAATAAAATCTTTCAAGAGAGACTTTTTTAGCAAAGAATTGATTGCGTTAATATTGATGGTACATATACTACGAAGAAACATTCTCCTACACTACTACCTACTCCGCGAGACAACGCGTGCTTGGTTGAGGTTATGGACGCTTACTTTGTTGGTTTCAACAACGACCGCGTGGAGATCGTTGAGAGAGGTTTTGACTGATCTTTTTACCTTTTTGGATCTTTTGTTTTTCTTTCCTCCGCTGACTTCCTTGAACGGAAGCTGTCCGGTGCTGTCCTCTGGTCCCTCGCTGCTGTTGGCCTCTGGATCCGATGACGGCTCCGCCGGGCGTTTAACACCCAGTAGACCCCCCCCTTTCCCAGTACCCGCACCCCGGTTGTGGTCCCCAATACCCCCCTCATCCCCGGTACCCAAACCCACACCCTGATGGCCCCCCTCATCCCCAGTGTCCATGTTCTCCAACTCCTGCTGCTGGTTAGTTTCCGCACTTACTTGTGGCTCTTCGATGACTGCTGGTGTACCTGTTGCTTCCGTCGCCGGAGTCGCCGGGCCGGACAAACCTTGTCCTCCGGCCGGTGGGCTGGTCGCCGATTTGTCTCTTTCAGCGCATGCGACTGGTTCCTGAACTGCTTTCACGAGTCGTTCCATGACGGGTGTCATCGGCGGCACGCTGAGGTACGGTGCGTTAACAGGCCTCCCCTGGGCGGTCACGGTGCTATAGGACCGTGATCCGCCGCTGCCTGACGAACTGTTGGCCAGTTTGGGACAATTCGATTTCACATGTCCCTCCTGCTTGCAAAAGAAGCATCGATTCTTGAGTCCGTCGTAGTATATCCTGGCCCGGAAGTGTCCGATGAACAGGCCGGCCGGGATCTCCTTCGCAATCTCCATATGCACGCCACGGACGCCATTGAAGATGTTGAGGTTACATTCGGGCGAGTAACGCTCTCGCACGTGTTGACGAATGGTGCCAAACTGTCCGAGAACTTGCGCGATGGTCTTGTCGTCTATTTCCGGCGGCAAATTGAAAATGCGTACGTAGCGGAAGATTCGACTGGCCACCACGAGAGTAACAGGTGACCTTGAATCGTCGTCGTACCTGAACATGTACAGCTCCTCGAGCCTACCACAGTACTCGGTAAAGGTTGGTTCATCCATGAGTTTGATGTAGAACGAACCATCATTCTCGTCTTTGTAGACGGAATGTAGATCGGCCGCTCCCAGTTCCAGAGTTCCGGTAACAAATTTCAGAACCTCGAGATTCGAGGGTATCTTCGAGCCTTGCTGGAAGCAGAGCTTCAGCGTGTTCTTTCGAACTCCGGTTTCCATGTCTTTATCTATTAAACAATAGATTCCGCTAATCCACCACACACTACTACTACGGCCGCGCCGCGCGCGAGAAATTTGCTTTTTTCGGGAGCGTTTGCCACTATCGACTGTTCGGCTCAACGTATCGTCCGAGAATGATAGCAAAAAACCCAAAAAAATAAGGTGTCTTCGGGAAAGTTTTTCCAAATTTAAAGAAGATATTAGTTCTGAAAATTGATAAGAACTGGATAGTTATTGCGCCTTCCATTGGTCAAAAACTGAAACAGTTGCTTTTCTCCATACAATTTGACGATTTTGCCCAAACTTGGTGGTCAGTGGTCAGAAAAAGCTCAAATTTTGGAACTTAGGCTAGTGATGCGTAAATCTTTGATTTCAGGGGATAGCCCCAAGTAAGCCCAGATTTGGACCATCCTAACCAATGTAATGCTAAAACTACAAGATAAATGAGATGTTACTGAATGGAACAATGTTCAAATCTGCAGCTCAATTTTTAAATATCCAAATTTTGGATCCATAATCTACAAAAACTGAGCCCGGCAATGGACAGGCAAATTACTTAGTTTGATCAATCAATTCTTGATTCTCTATCTTACAAATTATTTCTGGGAAGAGAACACACAATCATTGATTTAAGATTTTTTTAAGGTAGTTCAATTTTAAAAAAATTGCAAAAAATTTCGGGGGGGGCTGCAGCCCGGAAGCCCCCCCCCTGGCTACGGGCCTGGTTTCTTGGTTATTTAGCGTTCTGGGCATTTTTTAAGATGTTCAAGAATACTTTCGCTGAACCAACCCCCAACGAACCAACGTCGATTCGGAAAAACGAAAAAATCCTTTTCCAAGCATCTCAAAGTGGCACCCTGGTTGAATTTAATAATGGCAAGTTCTTCGCCACTTTAGCTCTAAATTCGCCGTTCCTGGCTTGGATTTCCCGAGCGAAAAAAAAACTCCCCGCACGGCACACCCACAATGGACGACAATTTCGCACGTAAGTTTTCCCCCGGCGTCCTTAATGTAGTTTAACAAGAAACGACTTTCTTGTGTGAGTGTGGATGTGTGTGTGTGTTTGTTTGTCGAGAGAGACGAAAAAAAAGGGGTGGGAGGGGAAAAAGCAGTCGACGCTGGAGAAAACCTTCCCCCCCACTTGAGCTAACGAACAACTCAAGTGTTGGCTGCTGCCATCGTCGTCGTCGTTTTGGCTCTGCAAACTCCGCTCGGAGTTCTTCATCATAGCTATCATCATCACTCATTCAAACATAAATAATCGCACGGCTGCTGCTGCTGCAAGTGTGGCACCCTTTGAGGGATGGAAGTTGATTTTGTTAGAGTTTAGAATTTCCTACTGATATTACAAAATTAATGAAAATCATTGAAATATCAATTACTAAAAAATCAACACTTTTTAAATGTGTTGTGATTGTTTTTTTTTTGTCTTCACCATTTTCAATTTATTTTCCAGGAATATTTTTTTAAATAAGTTTTTTTTTCTAAATTCACTATAAAAGGTTTCACAAATGCTATTTTTAAGACTTAAATTATTATTTTGATCAAAGTCTCATGGGGTTGAATGTATGACAAAAGTTTAAAGAACATAAGGTCGAATGGACAAAACATCGAAAGGACAAAGGTCGAAAAAAAAAATAAAAGAAATTACAAAACATAACTTTTGATCTGAGAATAAATACTCAAATATTGAAAAGCAGCTATGGAAAGGTGATTTAAACGTTTTACTTAAATTTCACTTCTATATTCTTTAAAATTAGAGGTCTTCTAAATAAAAACATGACCCCGGATTTTTGGAGACTTTTTGAAAGGGAGGGGATCGGGAATTAGAAGGGGTTTAAAAATATAAATAAATACGACCGATTTTTTAAAATACAGCTATGTTTTCGAAAACAGATTTTTCATTGGATCTATTGTGACCATGAAAGATAGATTGAACAAGGAAAGAAAACTTGCAACAATATTTAAGCAGCAAGGCTTTTCCATTTGAAGAAACTATTTGAATTTGAAAGAATTTTAAAGTCTCTAAAATATTCCAATGATTTTTATAAATAAAATAAAAATGTACAAAACACTTTTGAAATAGTATTTTTAAAAAGAGCCGCCTATATGTGAATGAATTCAAAAAGTCACAAAATCATTACGACAGAAAAGAATAAGTTTTAACAACTAAAAATAAAAACATAAAATTTTTTTAGACGTCGAACTCTTTTTTTAAAGAAATGCTCATATCTGTAAGAATGGAAAAAATCTCTAACAATTGACAATTAAGAAAAGTATATTTTTAAAATTAAAATTGAAACTTTGAAACATATTTTAGAACTCGAACTTTTTTTGTGAGAACTGCTGTTTGAAAGAATAGAAAAAAAACTTACAAAAATGTTTTGACAGTCAAAAGTTAGTTTTTTTTTTAAATAAAATTCCAATTATTAAAGAAGTCGAATTTTTTTTCAAAGCGCTACTCATGTTTAAAAGAATGGAAAAACTCGCAAAAATATTACGACAAACAAGAAAAGGCTGTTTTTTTTTTTTAATTTTAGAAGTCGGGCTTTTTTTGGTCAAAGCACTGCTCATGTTTGAAAGAATGAAAAAAAAAAAACTCACAAAAATATTTTAACAAACAAGAAAAGGTTGTTTTCAAAAATAAAAATAAACCAACAAAACAGTTTAGAAGTCAAATTTTTTTTTCAAAGAACTGCTCTGCCCATGTTCGCATAAATGTCCCATATGCAAAAACAGCTTGCTGAGAAAAACGCATTTGAAGTTTGTCCCATGCATAAGGCTACGTGTTAAGTTTTCGCAAAAAACTGGATTTCCTCCTGATTTCTAGAACAAAGTACTGAATGTAATAGGTTCTTTCGAAAGAGCACACAATTTTGAACCAAACTGCATCAATAACTCGAAATCGATGAAAATGCATATGGGACATTTATGCGATCAGGAGCAGTGCTCATGTTTGAAGGAATGGAAAAAATTACAAAAATATTTCAACAATCAAGAAAAGGTTGTTTCCAAAAATTAATTAAAACTTTAAAAAATATTTTAGAAGTCGAACCTTTTTTTTGGAAGAACTGCTCATGTTTGAAAGAATGAAAAATCTTCTCAAAAAATGGTTTGGAAGTTATGCGATCATTACTACAAGGATGGACAAACCAAGGATAAACTGACAGAAAAAAAATCAGATTTGTTCGAGAAAAAAATGAACAGTTTTTTAAAAGATTATAATTACTAAAAACTTTTTGTCATTTCGACGTTTTGTCGACCTGTCTTTTGACCTTTTGGCATTCGACCTTTTGGCATTCGACCTTTTGGCATTCGACCTTATGTCTTTCGACCTTTTGTCACATATCCCATGGGGTTTTATATTTTGAGAAATACTTTAAAGATATTTCAAATATTTCAATTAATGGGGTCTGAAGAGTTTACGCTCGCTTGTAATTTTTTTTTGTTTTATGAAAACTTTAATTTTAGTAATATTATTTTGTCCAATGGTTTTCTGAAGGGTGGACAAAACATGTAAACGAAATTTGGAATGGCCTTAGGCATTTTTCGATATGCCCTATTCAAAATTTGCCCTATTCAAAATTTTGAAAAAAAAAGTATTTTCTATCGAAAAAGTACAAAAATAGAGCAATTTATCACAGAATCGCCCGATTTCGACCATTTTTAATTTTTGTATTTTTTCATTTAGCACAAACATTGTAGGAGCTTTCTCTATGACCAAAGAAGCCATTTTGTATCGTTGGATCACCCATACAAGTCTCCATACAATTTTGGAAGCTGTTTATATAAAAATGGTACCTAAATATTCGAAAATAAAAAAAAATATTTTTTGACTTTTTTTAATATATTTTAGGGGACGTTATATTGAATGTTTGACTTTTTTTAAATGTAATATTTGATTCCAAAATTTTCAAATAAAAAAAATGTTTTCGAAAAGATCACAAAACTTTACAAAGGTTTTGTTTTTTTTTATCATTGGAAATCGGACCATTAGTTGCAGAGATATTGGCATTAGAAAATTTGGGATGAGATTTTAAAAACTTCTATTTTCTTGATTCTTTTTATTTTATTCGCTGTATTTTAGCAACCGGTGGTCCCATCTTCAATGTCGCTTAAGAAATGTTATCGGAGTTTTTTGAAAAAAAAAAAAAACAAATGTTGTGGAAAATTTTGGACACTATTTTAAAAATCAAAAAACGGATAGTATTCAGTTGAAAATGGAGTGATTATATCTTGAAAATGGTGCCCAAAAAAACTCTGGTTCTTTTCGTGTGCTTATCTAATTTTACATTAAAGTCTAAAGTATTTTTTTTTATTAAAATTTCGATTTTTCTATAAACACATTATTTTATACACAACTTGATTATATTTTTTTTCAAAGTTGGGGTTTTTTGTCCTTCAAAGATATAAAAAAATCAAATATTTATGCACAATAAATTTGAAAAAAATATTTTTGTTTGAAAAAAAGAAATATTAAAAAATCTGTTTTTTACGTGTACCAATTCTTCAGAATACTTTGAAATTGAAATATCAAGCCATAGTTTCAAAATTTTCATGAAAGAAGTGCATTTTACACTAGTTCAGATGTTTATTAGTTTTCAAAAAATGTAAAATTTGACGAAAACCAAAATAAGTAGCGATAAAAAACGAACACAAACACAAATCAACATATTTTCCAATAAACCCAAATATGCTTGAATGATTCTAAACGCAAGGAAAAACATAAATTTTCATTGACATTTTGAAGTTTTTTTTACAAAATTTTTGTTTGCCGGAAATTGGGAATTTTCCGATCATTTCGAAAACAATATTTTATTTTTTTTTCAATCAAGACTAACATTTCAAAAGGGCCAAACATCCTATATCACACCCTTTTAAATTTTTATTTTTGATTAAAAAATGAGAATATTGTTTTTTAAAAGTACGGAAAATTACAAAAAATCGGACCATTAGTGACTTAGAAAACATCAATTTTCCTGATTTAAAATCTTTGCATGGCAAAATCTCAGAAACTAAGGGTCGTATCAAAAAGTAAAAAAAAAAACAAAATATAGAGAATTTACTCAGTTTTTCAAAAAAAAAAAATTCCTGAAGTGGGCACTAAATGTCGGTTTAATCCAAAAAATTACCTAAAAATGGCTATAACTTGAGTGTTTAAGTGTTGCCGACACCAAATCGAATTTTATGAAAAATTTTATGGACAAACTAATGATGCAAAATGGCTTCTTTGGGCATACCGAAAATACAAAAAACGAATAGTCGAAATCTCAGAGATTTGCCCCAAAATGGAAAAGATTGAAGCGAAAGAGAAAAAGAGAAAGAGAAAGAGAAAGAGAAAGAGAAAGAGAAAGAGAAAGAGAAAGAGAAAGAGAAAGAGAAAGAGAAAGAGAAAGAGAAAGAGAAAGAGAAAGAGAAAGAGAAAGAGAAAGAGAAAGAGAAAGAGAAAGAGAAAGAGAAAGAGAAAGAGAAAGAGAAAGAGAAAGAGAAAGAGAAAGAGAAAGAGAAAGAGAAAGAGAAAGAGAAAGAGAAAGAGAAAGAGAAAGAGAAAGAGAAAGAGAAAGAGAAAGAGAAAGAGAAAGAGAAAGAGAAAGAGAAAGAGAAAGAGAAAGAGAAAGAGAAAGAGAAAGAGAAAGATCATTTACATCATTCTACATTGTCAATTTCCTTGCAGAATTACTACTTAGTTAGGTCGAATCGTGATCTTCAAAAACGTCCCCCACATGGTTAAGATTTCGCTGCCTCGTACTTGGTTGCAGAACAAAAGTATATCCAACGACGACGACGGTGACGCCGCCGACGGTGCGATTGTTTGCACAGAGAAAAATTGCCACCATCGGCGTCGTCGTCGTCGGCGTCCTCCCCATGATCACATGGCCAACCATTCACGACGTTTCCTAGAGGCACTTCTGCCAGTCGTCGCCGCTGGAGCCCTCAAGGCCTTACACATGCCGTCGAGCCACTCCAAGTTTATGCTTCGTTTCGCAACACTCTCGGCTCATTTGGACCAGGTCGCGTTTTTGTGTGTGTGTGTGGCTTAAGTTGAGGGTCATTTTGGAATTACGTACGCGTTGTTTTTAAACATTTTAAATATGTTTAATAAAGAGATGTTCGAAGATAATTTCTGGAATATAATTTTGAAAAAGTAAATAGATTATGAACATGCATCTCATAAGCCAAGAAAACGTTGCTTCTTTACCACCTTTTTTATTAATACACAGAGAAAACAAACACACACACACACACACACACCACTCAAGAGGGCAAACTGGGCGTGCGTGTGTGTACAATAAATATATTACCATTAGAAAAAGCACGTTTTCCACATTTTCATCAGCGGGGCTCTCGTCGAAGGAGAGAGCTTCGTCTTCGTCGAAAGGATGCTGCTGAAGTTGCTGCTGCAAATGATGAATGAGCTTCGTGGCTTGGGTTTTAGCCAAGGACCACCTGCCCCTTTCCCCTTTTCCAAGTGGGTGGACGAGGTTGACAGGTTCGTTCCTTACTCGTTTGAAGGCTTGTTCTTTGCTTGCTTTTCCTAGCCCTCTCTTGTGATGGAGGTTATTAACCGCTCTTCTGGTGCGAAATTGGGCTAATGAACTGCCGATGGCTAATGGTGAGTGGGATTAGTGATGTTACCAACTGGATTAGCAGAGCATTTCTAGTCATTATTCTTGATTTGTTTGGGAATGCTTTGTGTTGGCCCCAGCTAATGGCAAGGTGCGACGCATATATTTTTTTGCTGGGACACATTTTTCGAAAAAAATTGACAAACTTTGAAGGCCTATACCGAGCTTCAGAGTGCTCAAAACTTCAATGTTTTATATACCAAAACATGCGCAAGGATCTGGCCTATATGCCAGGTTGAATCCCATTTAAAATTCAAATGCAAAGCGCCAGCTCCTATTACGTCCTATCAAGCTCATATTTGGGATTTGGGCTCAGTATGAACACGAAACAAAGCCCTGAATACTCGTCAATTTGTAACTATTTTTTGTTACACTCTAATATGCACATAAACAGTTTTCCCTTTATTTTGTGATCCAAAGATTAGAATGTGTGGTCAGTGAAATTTCACGATTTCGTGGACAGCATGAAATACTAGATATTACACAATTTCCCTGAAATCAAGAGTAATTTAAAGATTATTCATGCAATAATAAATTCAAAAAAAATATGCGCAATACATTCAACTGTGAATTTGATAAGTTTTCAATTGAAAAACTTAATATTTAATTCTAAGATTTAAAGAACACAAAAATGAAAATGTAATTTTTTAAACATTTAATATAAAATGAATGCTATGAATAACTAATTGAAATAAAATAAATCAATTAATATACATATTTGAGGGGATCACCAAATGATCATAAAATGAGAAAAGTATGATTGCGGATAGGCTTATTCAAATTTGGTTCAATAGTACTACAGTCATGCCTCGGTTTTGAAAGCCTCGGTTTTGCACTGCCCCGGTTTTGCACCGTTCAGCTGCCTCGGTTAAGCACGGCCCAGTGCTTAACTGAAGCACAGAGCTTATGGGATTTTGGCTATATGGGAGACATTGGCTTTAATCATATGAACAAACATGCAAACATCAAAAAATTATAGTGTTTCGGAATCGAAATGATGTCAGTTATCCATTAAAATTATTATTTCATGAAAATTTTCACAAAAATACGTATTTTTCCTGTATTTCGAAAATGATTTTTTTTCTCTAAAGAAACCAAAAATATAGTGTTATTGCAATATGGGTATCAAACGATCGGGATTTTGTCATACATTTCGAATGTAATAACAACATTTTTAGAAAATACTCAAAATTTCCGTTTTACAATGTAGGTATCGAACGATCGGGATTTTTTCATACATTTCGAATGTAATAACAATATTTTTTGAAAATACTCGAAATTTTCACAAAACTATGTATTTTCTAAAAAAATACTCAAAATTTCCGTTTTTACAATGTGGATATCAAACGATCGGGATTTTGTCATACATTTCGAATGTAATAACAATATTTTTAGAAAATACTAAAAAAATCACAAAACTACGTATTTTCGAAAAAAATACTCAAATTTTCCGTTTTTACAATGTGGGTATCCAACGATTGGGTTTTTTCATACATTTAGAATTTATAACAATATTTTTTGAAATACTCAAAATTTTCACAAAACTACGTGTTTTTGTAAAACTTTTCAAAACTTCAGTTTTTACGTTATTGGTGATAAAATAATCAAATCATTTTTTTTTCAAAAATACGAAGTTTTGTGAAAATTTTGAATATTTTCATTTTTTTAATTACTATTGAAATGTATGAAAAAATCCCGATCGTTTGATACCCACATTGTGAAAAACGGAAATTTTAAGTATTTTTTTTTCGAAAATACGTAGTTTTGTGAAATTTTTAAATATTTTTAAAAGATGTTGTTATTACGTAAAACGGAAATTTTGAGTATTTTATACGTAGTTTAGTTTGTAATTTTTCTAAGTATTTTCAAAAAATATTGTTATTACATTCAAAATGTATGAAAAAATCCTAATCGTTAAACACCAACATTGTAAAAACGGAAATTTGTAGTATTTTTTTTTTCGAAAATAAGTAGTTTTGTGAAAATTTGGAGTATTTTCTAAAAATATTGTTATTACATCCAAAATGTATAAAAAAATACCTGATAATTTGATACCCATATTTTTGGTTTCTTTAGAGAAAAAAAATGCATTTTCAAAATACAGGAAAAAGCCGTATTTTTGTGAAAATTTTCAGGAAATAATAATTTTAATGGGTAGCTGACATCATCCCGATTCTAAAACACCAAATCCCATAAGCTCTGTGCCTCGGTTATGCACGCCTCGGTTTTACATCCCCCATATGCGGTGCTAAACCGAGGCATGACTGTACTCTTAGCACTAGTGAATTTTGTTTTGTAGGCCTTGATGAAATTTGAAGATTTTTTTGGAATATAAATTGCAAAAGAAAAAGACAATTCAAACAAGGTTTATTCATGATGATAATCCTCGGGCTCTTAAAAAAATGTTGTTCAGACCGAAAATCACTTAAAAGCTTCATGTATAATTAAGTGTACAAAAGCATACCAGTTGTTAAATATTTTGGCATTTTTTATGGTCCATGAAATTCCCGTTGAATTTTGTGTTTTCGAAAAGTGGTCCTCATTTAAATTGAATAACAAAGCTTGAAAAAATCAATAAGCCTAAATATAAGCTTCAATCAACTGTTTTTTATTTTTTAATATTATTTAAAACCGTGAACTTTGACAACATAACACAAAATAATGCAAAATGACAAGATTATGATGAATTGAAACGGTTTTAAATTAGCAATTATTGTAAATATTTTGAAAGTACTTACACGATTTTGCTATATCTCAGTTTAGAACATCTTCGAGCCGACATTTCCATAAAAATTCAATTTGTAATGCGACAAATGTTTTTTAAATATATTTTTAATGAAAAAATTTAAAAAAATCACAAAATTTTAATTTTTTTACGTTAAAAAACCTGATCGGAATATCGTCAGTTGGAAATTGCTGGCTTAATACACCTGAGCAATTCTCTTTGAAATATGTGTTTTAATTTTATTTTAATTTTTGTATTTTTAAATCCGGCTGAAACTTTTTGAGTGCCTTCGGTTTGCCCAAAGAAGCCATTTTGCATCATTAGTTTGTCCATATCATTTTCCATACAAATTTGGCAGCTGTCCATACAAAAATTATGTATGAATTTTTTGATCGATATGGTGTCTTCGGCAAAGTTGTAGGTATGAATAAAGATTTGCAAAAAACAACTATTTTCATTTTTTTATATGTTTTAGAGGACATCAAATGCAAGCTTTAAATAAATTTCTAGGTTGTGCAAAAAAAATCTTTGACCGAGTTATGAATTTTTTAATCAATACTGATTTTAAAAAAAAATCGAAATACTGGTCGAAAAAATTTTTCAACTAAATTTTTCGATGTAAAATCAAATTTTCAATCAAAAAGTACTTTGGTAAAAATTTTGATAAGGTGCATCGTTTTCAAGTTAAGACCATTTTTAGGTTACTTTAATGAAAATAGTCTCAGTTTTTCATTTTTTTAAATTAGTGCACATGTTTGCCCACTCTTGGAAAAAATATTTTTGAAAAGCTGAGAAAATTCTTTATGTTGATACGACCCTTTGTTGCTAAGATATTGCCATGCAAAGGTTTAAAAATATAAAAAAATGATCTTTTCTCACCCACCATTTTCTAACGTCGATATCTCAGCAACTAATGGTCCGATTTACAATGTTGAAATATGAAACATTAGTGAAATTTTCCGATCTTTTCGAAAAAAATATAAAAAAAAAATTAAATCAAGACTAAAATTTCAAAAGGGCCAAATATTCAATATTACGCCCATTTAGAACATAACTCTTGGATAACAAATTTTAAGACATTTTTTTCGAAAGGTTCGGAAAATTTCGCGAATGTTTCATATTTTAACATTGTAAAACGGAACATTAGTTGCTGAGATATCAACATCAGAAAACGGTGGGTTTTTTGGATGAGACTTAGTTTTTTTAAGGCGGCTGTATCTCAGCAACCAGGATTCCAATCTGTAATGCCTTTTAGACAATTTTATAGCAAATTTTCTGAAATTTTCAAAAAAAAAATTTAGAAGTGGTCACTCGTGGTCACTATTTTCAAAAATCGAAAAACTGGAAATATTTCGCTAAAATCAAACTATTGGTTGTTATATCTTGAAAACGGAGCCCATTATAAAAAAATCTGTAAGGTACTTTTCGATTGCAAATTCAATTTTACTTTAAAAAATACGTCAAATTTGTTTTTTCATGAAATTTTGATTTTTCCAAGAATCACAATTTAAAAAAATCATAACTTGACGGCAGATTTTTTGAACATGTTTCTCTAAAGCTCAAAAGTTGCGGGTTTGTGTCCCCTAAAACATATAAAAAAATCTTGAAAATCAAAAAAGTATATATTTTGGGAAATTGAGTTTTTGTGCAAAAAAAGGTTGATCGAAAAATCAGCATTTTTTCCGTGTACCTATTTAAATATCAATAGCCCTCAACAATACCTCGAAGTTAATCAGAAAATTCACTCAAAAGTTACCATTTTTGTATGGACAGCTACCAAAATTGTATGGAGACTTGTATGAGTGAGCCAATGACACAAAATAGCTGTTATGGTCATAGGGAAGGCCCCCACAAAACTTGAGCTAAATAAAAAAATACAAAAAATAAAAATGGTCGAAATCGGCCGATTTCGTCACATGCATTCGCTCTCACTCCTCTTTTAGAAGCACTTGTTTGGCACTTCGCGTTGATGATTCCCAGAATGTTTCGCAAGTGATTAGTGTACTATAATTACTCTAATTTTGGAGGCTTATTGAAGGCTTTATTGAAATCACGTTAAGAACCTATAAGTGCTCTCGAAAGAGCTTGTATGAACATAACATTACTTTTACCGAAAATGCCGTTAAGAAAAGCTTTTAGTTCCGATGCATGTCTGACCTGAAGCCTTAGAATTTGCGATTTTTTTTCGGTTGTCCAGAATGGAAGTTTTCAAAGTCTCACCCAAACAGCCGCTCTCCAATGCTAATATCTCAGCAACTAATATTTCAATTATCATAATATGAACTATTTGTGTAGTTTTTTGAAATCAAGACTAACACATCAAAAGAGCCAACAATTCAATTATGTTATTATTTCTTCTACTCGGACGCATTATTTCACTCATACACCCTCCAAATTCAATCGGTGGCCAGTTTGGATTAATTTGTGGATACGTTAATTCGATTTGATTAGTCACTCTCACATTGCTTCCGATATAGACATTCCACCGGTTTGAATGGCGAGAAGGCTTAAATTCTCACTGCTCTTCATTGAGTTGCGTCCATCATCATTGAGAATAAAGTTGTGTGGGTGGGTTGGTTGGTGTGAGGTTCGGCAAATGAAATTTGAACTGTTTAACACAATTATCCGAGATTTGCACTTGGAATGCCGTGCGTGTATATGCACTCAATCCCAAATTTTAGCGGGGTATTCAGTGTGGTTGCATTGTTGTTTAATTGGTACTCGGAACCACTCGAATTCAATTTGTTTTGATATCGAGCATAAACAATGTGCTTATGTAGGTGCTCAATTGGCTCAGATTCGGGATGCGGTTTGATGCTCTCGGTCGTGTTTGAGCGATATAATTAATTTGTGTTTGAATTATCTGGTTTCGGGGTAGGCTTATTGACAATGTTCTTGGAAATAACGAGTTTTGAGTGAAGTAATTTCTGAGTTGAACTAGTTGATGTGAGAATCTGAATACTGCAGCTACTTTAAATTCCAAACAGAATCAAAGCTACTTTTCCATAACTTTAGGATTCAACAAAGGACTGTCATCCTTTACCTCCATAACACAAAGCAAGACACTCTCAGAGATAAGACCAAAGACCTTTTTTGGGTGAACCCCCCTCCCTCAACCCCCTCCCTTCAGGCTTAACATTAAATGTTTCGAATTTGTCGTTCGGCGCACAATAATGATGGCATCCCATCAAGTCGCCAACTTCCCCCCTCGAAGCGAGCTCGTTACAGTTTTGGGTCGAAGGAAACTGCCATCGGCCTAACCCCGGCAACCAAGTTTAGTCCGTTTTTTGGTCCGCTCTGGTGATCCATTCCGGTGAACAGCTTCATCCGCGAGGGAGTGGAGTTACCTAGAGATGGGAAACATTGCGACATCGATTATGCTTATTTCATGCAAATTTGATGTACCCTAAATGCTTCCACTTCTTCCTCGTCCCGCCGCTTCTTGTACACTTTTATTAGAATCAACCCAAATTTGCTCATGTTTAACCGAAAAATAAAAGTGATTTCACTTTTTAAACATGAACTTTTTTTTTAAACTTAAAAACATGATAAATTTGTCGTTCCTTCTTCAAAAAACTATGTGAAATTTACCCAAATTTCAGAAACTTCCAATAAGCGTGTAAAGCAAGTTACCCGAAACGTCCGGGAAACGAACTGCCAATTTCGGAGGAACGGTCATAATCGTCAAATGGATTACCATATCGATTGAAGGGTGCACCAGCCAAAATAGAAACGTTCCACGACTTGCTCATTTTAGCGCCAATTATTTTTTGATAAATTTTGAAATTTGTTTAATAACATTGCTAGGAAATTTCCTGCTACAAAAAGTCCACGCAAAAAAAATCGCCCCTTAATTTAAGGTCGAGTGCTTTTCAATGGTGGCCGATCCGGGCCCAACACACCGGAAATATCTCTGAGTAATCCCAGATCCCGGCGCAGTTGGGGGCGCGCGTGTTTGTGCCATTGAATCTCGATACTTTTGGCGCGGCGACGGCGGCTGCCAGCTTTCAACGGTCCAATAATGGTCGGTTTTATGGCGCGAACATGCCATAATGGCTAATGGTTGTTGTTGTTGTTGTCGCTGCTGGTAGGTGCTGGGTGCCATTGTGGTTGTGGCGATAGTAATCTGTGGGACGTGGGAAACAGGGTGCGATTTTACTACTGTTACTGTTACTAACAGTAGGGGAATGGTATCTGGTGTGGAAAGTAGCAGCTACAAAAACATTGTGATGACAATGATCAGAAATTTGTGGGGTTGGATGATATTGTCGTAGAAGAAAACCATTTTTTTTTTCAAATTCTGTGCCATGGTGGCCATCGTATTTTGCTTGTGATAATTTCATAGTAGATTTTGAAATTCAGTGTAGGGGAAATATACCCTTTCTAATCAAACACCTATCTTCATCATACGGAGAGTTTGATGCTCGATTAAAGCTCCAAAAATATTATTTAGGCTATAAACTTACCAGCAACAGCACCGCCTCAAGTAAACACACAAATTTATGCCACTTACTGGCCAAAAAGATCAAATTTAATGCACATTTGAACATAATTTCTATTTTGCGAGACCATTTCTCATCATTTCGTTGGTACACACCTCCATCCGAAAGGCGAGAGCTTAGCTGCTTAACGAAAGCCGCCATCAATATCTTTTCACTTGCGCTAACGTTTTCAAACGCTTAAGATATGAAATTGCTTCCAACTACCGGCAACATGTTCTTTTGCACATTAGTTAGTCACTCCCTTGAAAAATAATCCCGAAACATGTAAATAATTAGCTAGTGCCATCAAAAAAACAAACGCGCCTAGTCTTTTGACGTTTGACTTTTGACGACCCATTCCAATCGAAGGCTGAAGAAAAGTGAGCGAGAAGCGAAGGCAAATAAAAAACAAAGGGTGGCCACCAACAACACCAGCAGCGCCTGTTGGAGTGAGCCAGTGATGCCAGAAAAATTTCTCGATAGATGCTACTTTTCGTGAGTGTTCGCTTAAAATTTCATCAATTTTGGCAGCACATAGTAGACCCAAAAGAGCGCTGGAAGAAAAAAAGAATTAAGCTGAAAATAGAGAAATGGGCGTGGCCCAATGCACTCGACTGATTAGAATGCATTTTTGAAATATTTTTTTTAAATGCTTGTAAAAGGAATAGCATAACTTTCAATAAAAGTGAAAATAAACAGAAATGTTCACAAAAATTTGCTCTACTCGTTGGTGTACTTGGTTTTAGTGAATTTTAAGGAACAATCCAGATTATCCAGCATCATTCAAACACGACCGCTTATTAGGCTTAAAATGGGCATATTTCCCCTAATTGAGACAATTTACGTAAATTATTGTCCAGAATCGACATCTATTCCAACCCTTTTATCAATTACTTTTCAACCAATAACATATCAAACTTCACTGAAAAAGATTCTCTAAGCAATCATTGAGTGGGTAGAAAGGCAAAACAAGTGTTTTTAAAATCAATGAAATCTTTACGAACGTAGATTACAGTAGGGAAAATCTCGTATATTTGGCATTTGCTTATTCTCACTATTTTTTCAATTAAACTTTGTAAACATGTCATCCTAGATTTATTTAAGCCATTATTCAAGCCATAATGGATCCAGTTAGTTGTACTCAAATTGATAATCGAAAAAGGCGTTAGTTGGTTTTTCGTTTTTTTTTTTTTAAATTGCTGTATTTCAAAGCCGTTGCATCGTACCAAATTTTTAAGAAATTTAACGGTCTTTCTGAAAAAAATAAAACGCGCCGAGCCTTTGAGATTTTTTTTTTAATTTAAAGCAAGGGTGACCAAAACATGGCCCACGGGCCAAATGTGGCCCGCGGACTCATTTCAAATTATATTGTAAAATTGTTTAATGAAAATAAAACAAATATAGTTTTATTTATTTATATTTCATGTACGACACAGAAATAGAAAACTATTGAACTGCAACACTGTTCAATAGTGATAGAAAAGCTATCAATTGATTATCTCTGCACCAAAATCATCCGAGAGTATACCGGCCGTCACTGTAGCTTGTGAGCTCTCTTCTTGTGTCTCGTGATTCCCAGCGATGTCATTCTCTCTCTATCACTTTTCCCCTTTTCCTCGACTATGCGCTCTCACCGCTGAGTCTCTCAATCTCTCCGATAACTGCCATGAGAGAAAGCGAGATGGCGATTAGGAGCCGGTCACGCATGACGTCCCGTTAAACTGCGTTTGCGAAAATGGTTTTGTGGCGACTTTTGTGGTTAAACGCTGTTGCGGTAGGATGATCGTGGAAGCGGGAATGAGAGAGAAAAGGAAAATGTCAATCGCGAGTGTGTAAACACGAACACGTGTTCGGCTATGTTCGGCGCTGAGAGCTTCAATAAGGAGAGGAAGCAGTTGCATTTTAGGCATAACTGTAGTTGCTGACATTTTGATATTTTAACAACACTGCTATTGAATAGTCATATTTTAATCCTGATTATAAGACACATTTTTTCAAATCACAGGGAAAAATTTCAAAAAATTGAAAGGAATTAATAATTTTAAATTTGAATTTAAATTGAATTTTGTTTTGGTAATTTGTTCCCGGGCAGACGGTAATAACAAACATCATGCCATTTCAATAAAAAAAATACTGTGTTAGTGTTATGGAATCTTCCTGAAAACCCAATTTTTGCTCAAGAGTTGAGTAACAATTTGTGTTATCATAACAAATTTGTTTATGGTCTGAAATTAGTTGAAAGCCAAAGAATTTCAACCAATTGGTTGGAGCTTACCTGCTGTGCGATACTACCTTTGAAAAATTACAGTTTTCTGTTCTCTTATATCTGAAAGACAGAAATGTCCTACTTAAAATATAAAAAAGTGCCACAAGCTCAAGTGAGCTACAAATTCTGCCCACCAATCAAAAACTTTGGGCGCTCTTGTTTTAAAGTTTAAAAGTAAAATTAAAAGATGATGTTACCATTTTTTTTCCTTTCATAATTTTTGTGGAAATAGCCAAAGATGTCTACACACTTTTCTTCAGGTTTTTGAGTTTTTTCAAACATAAACTGTACCTTGATAACAGGAAAGTTAGTTTCCAACTTTTTGTGAACAGCATAAATTTTTCAAATATGAGCAGTACTTTTAAACATAATTGTGTTTTCAAAACAAAATTTCTGTGAATTTTATATTTTTTGTTTTTTGTTTATTACTCTCATTTGTTCTTATAATTTCTATTAATAAATCTAAGATGGCATTTCTATGCATTATATTTTTTTCAAAGCAACGATTATTAAATTTGCTGTAAAAAAATATGAACGCTTTTTCTTTTTTCAAACATAAGAATATTTGTTTAAAAGGGTATAAGCCACTTATCATTATTATTTGTTAACATGAGCAATTGAAAAAACGTTTTTAAAACATAAAAAAATGTGGCTCTCGAATTTGTATAAAATAACATAATTCTGGTTTGATGAAATATGTGATTTTTTTTATTATTTGATTTTGCTTCAACACCTTTGTCTTATAAAACTTCTAGTTTGAAATGAATGTGGATAATTCTCTACCAACTCACACGAAATCGGGAAAAGATGCCCCAATCCTTCTTCGATTTGCGTGAAACTTTGTCCTAAGGGGTAACTTTTGTCCCTGATCACGAATCCCAGGTCCATTTTTCAATATCTCGTGAGGGGTGCTACGACCCCTTTAATTTTTGAACATGTGAAAAAAGAGTTGTTTTTCAATAATTTGCAGCCTGAAACGGTGATGAGATAGAAATTTCGTGTCAAAGGGACTTTTATGTAAAATTAGACGCCTGATTTGATGGCGTACTCAGAATTTTGAAAAAAACGTTTTTTTCATCGAAAAAAAAAACATTAAAAAAGTTCAAAAAATTCTCAAATTTTCCGTTACTCGACTGAGCAGTTCTCTAGGATTTCGGTCATTCGTTTTTTTTGTATTTTTTAATCCGACTGAAACTTTTCTGGTGCCTTCGGTATTCCCAAAGAAGCCATTTTGCATCATTAGTTTGTCCATATAATTTTCCATACAAATTTGGCAGCTGTCTATACAAAAATGTAGTATGAAAATTCAAAAATCTGTATCTTTTGGAGGTTTTGTTTGATCGATTTGGTGTCTTGGGCAAAGTTGTAGGTATGGATACGGACTACACTGGAAAAAAAATACGGTAAAAAAAATATGTTGATTTTTTCATTTAACTTTCTATCACTAAAACTTGATTTGCAAAAAAACACTATTTTTAATAGACTAGACTTAGAAAACATCAATTTTCCTGTTTTTAATCCTTTGCATTGCAATATCTCAGCAACTATTTTTGAAAACCTGAGAAAGTTCTCTATATTTTGCTTATTAAGACATTGTTGATACGAACTTTAGTTGCTGAGATATTGCAATGCAAAGGATTAAAAACAGGAAAATTGATGTTTTCTAAGTCTAGTCTATTAAAAATAGTGTTTTTTTGCAAATCAAGTTTCAGTGATAGAAAGTTAAATAAAAAAATTAACATATTTTTTTTTATCGTGTATCATTTTTTTTTTCAGTGTAGTCCATATCCATACCTACAACTTTGTCGAAAACACCAAGTCGATCAAAAAATTCCTTCAAAAGATACAGATTTTTGAATTTTCATACATCATTTTTGTATGGACAGCTGCTAAATTTGTATGGAAAATTATATGGACAAACTAATGATGCAAAATGGCTTCCTTGGTCATACCGAAGGCACCAAAAACAAAGTTTCAGTCGGATTAAAAAATACAAAAATTAAAATTAAAGAAAAAAGACCGATTTCGTAGAGAATTTCTCTAATAGGAAAGTTAAATTTTGATTGCAAAATCAATTTAAATCGAAATATGAAGTAGAATTTTTTTGCGAACAATAATTCGATTTTTTAAATATATCAGTATCGATTCAAAAATTCATAACTCGGTCAAAGATTTTTTGCACATTCAGGAAATTTCTGGAAAGTTGGCATTTGATGTCGCCTAAAACATATCTGTCAAAAAAAAAAAATAAAATAGTGTTTTTTACCATTCAAATTATAGTAACAAAAAGTTGATTTTTTGCAATTTTATTTTTTTCTTAAGAAAAGAACACGGAAATCATAATTATTTTTTTGCTTGAATTTTTATAAATGACAAATAACTTCTAAAATATGGAGCGTAGAAGTAAAAAATAGTGATTCTTATTTCATTCTATCTATATTTTTTCAGGACATCCTCCTCATAACCTAATGTCAAGACACCAAATCGATCAGAAAATCCATTCAGAGGATACAGATTTTTGAGTATTCACTTATCCATTTTGTATGACTAGTCCGAAAATTGTATGAAAAAACCTGTTTTGGAAAACAGCATTATTTCTGCACCATTTGGCTGCGTACACCTTATCGTTCTTTGTTTCACTGACCTCCATGCATTCGCTGGAGTCCATGGGGCAGCGATTCTTAAATTATCTCGAAAATTACGAAAGAGCATCCTACTTCTTAACATTGAATCAATCCAACATTAAAGCTACAAAGAAAAACCATCCTCAATAATCGTTTTGCTCGATCGAGAAGCTCGTCAATAAAATTCCAATCGTCACCATAAATTTTAAAAGCACGCACCGCACTCAATCGCAAAGACCGGCCCGTGTCTGCGCCACGAGGCAAGATAAAAAAAAAGTTCGAATCGCAAGTCCAAGAACCCACTTCCTCCCGCCTGTTGCTCCATCCGGTGGCCAATTCCGGCGGCTGTCACGGCAGATCCACGTGGCAACAAGCGACCAGACGCGCATTATAAATAAATCAGTAAACCATCTCGGGCGTTGTTGCTGTGGCCAGACAGGGTTGTATTTTTTTGCCTCTTTTATTCTGCCCAAGAACTTAAGATTTCAAGAGCTGGTTGCGGTTGGTTGTGGCATTTTGCAACTTTTTATGGCTTTATCGTGGAAGATTTGCAGTTGAGATGGGCGGGCTTTGTCAGTGGAAGCCAGTGAAGCTGGTTTTATGGTTCGAAGGGCTACTTTTAGCCAAAGTGGGAGTACTTTCTGAGAATTTTGAGAATGTTTAAACAAAAGTTAGAGGGATATATCAATTCAAAAAAAAAAACAGCGAAGATAATTGCTTCAAATCTATTTAACACAGTCGTTTGTGACAAGTCTCAGTTCCCATTAGCCCCCGAAGTCTAGTCCTACATTTGGGAGATTTTCCAGAATCATTTGTTCAGGGTAGCTGCTTCGCTCGAGCTAAAATACCTATTAACACATCTCTGCCGTTAAGAGGCATTTTGTTTTCCCTTCGAGAAGCGACAGGAAAAGCATGGCGGAAAAGCCCTTTGAGTGTTATTTCCACAAACAGTGTCTAAAACGGTTTCAAATATTGAACAAGCCGTTTAGCTCTATTCAAACAAGCTCTGAATACACACACACACACACACAAGACTCGGGGTTTTCCGCCGGTGGTTTCCGGTTTTTGAAGTCAGAAAACCTGCCACAACCAGATCATGCACACAAACACACACAGAGACACACAGAAACACATCCCAAACATTGGGTGAAAATGGATAATGTTATTGCATGTTTTTGTTTTTCACCAATTTCACTCCTCGAAACGGGGCAACATTTTCCCGAGCACGCGGGGTAATGCAAAGTGTGGGGGCGAACGCTTTGTTGTTCTTGCCAATGTCGTAGCCGCTGTTATTGTGCCGGAAAAGTGGCGAATTCATGCAACAATCATACAGAAACAATTTGGAAATGCACAGTAAGCTTTGTAGTACAAAAATACAAAAAAAAAATCGCCATACCGTGTTCCACAAAACGAGTCAAAAACAATTAAAATTGCTGTGAGAGCGTTTCGAAAAATGAAACAAATTTGTAAATTTTTAAAAGTGTTGAGGATTTTCTGATTTTGTAAAAATGTTATGATTTTAAAAAATATGAGAATTTCAAAAAAAATATTTTTTTGGGAATTTGGATTTTTTTTAGAATTTGAGCATTAAAAAAATCAAAATTGAAAGAATTTTGAATTCATTTTTTTATAAATTTCAGGATTTTCAAATTTTTAGGATATTGAGTATTTAAAAAATAGATTTCTGAGATTTTCTTTTAAATTTTAAAAACTCTGAAAAATTGAAAAGTTTAAGAATTGTTTGAAAGTTTCAAAACATTTAAATAATGTTTTGATAATGATGATGTAAAGAATTTTGAGACGTTTGAAAAGATTGTTAAAATTCAGAATTTGAGAATTTCACATTTTAAGAATTCTAAAGAAACACAATCTCACGCAGCACAGAGTAAGCATCGCGCTGTCAACTTTTCTTGATAACGTTGCTTTCGAGTACTTTGAGATTTTTTAGAAAAAAATATGAATTGTGTGAATTTTGAAAATGTTTAGGATTTTGAGAATCTTGAAAATTGAAAAAAAAAACTAAGAACTTCAAGAATTTTATGAATTATTAAATAAATAACAATTATGAAAATTTATAAAATTTTAAAATTATGAAAATTTTTGAATTTTAAAAATTTTAAGAATTTCTAGATTATAGATTTTTTTAATTTTGAAAATTTTAAAAACATTCAATATTTTGAGTTTTTTGAAAATTTTGATAATTTTGAGAATTTGTAAAATCTTGAGAATTGGAGATTTAAATTAATCAGAATTTTGAAATTTTAGAAGTTTAAGGAATTTTAATTTTTTTGAGAAATATAAAATTTTTGAAAATTTGAAAAGTTTAGAGATTTTTTTGAATTTTGAGTTTATTTTTGAATAATGAAACGTTTGATGATTTTGAGAATTTTGAGACGTTTGAAAATATTGTTAATTTTAGAAATTTAAAATTTCACATATCTAAAATTTTTAAGAAAAACATTCTCACGCACCACACATTAAACCATCGCGCTTGCGGCCACACGAAAATACACGTGCTCATAAGAAACTGTCAACTTTTCTTGACCACTTTGCTTCCGGGAGCTCAAACTGAACTGTATTTTTTTCTTGACCATGTTCCTTCCAAGTACTTTGAGATTTTATAGAAAAAATAAAATAACAATTTTGGTGAATTTTAAAAATGTTGAGGATTTTGAGAATCTTGATATTAGAAAAAAAACATTAAGAATTTTATAAATTTAATTTTTTTTATAATTCTGAACAATTTTAGAAATTTTAAAATTTTACGAATTTTGAAAATTTTGGGAATTTTTGAAGTTTTTAAATTTTAAGAAATAAGTTTTTTTTTTAATTTAAAAATTTGAGGAAAATTATTTATTTTAAGTTTTGAAATTTTGAGAATTTGTAAAATTTTGAGAATTTGGAAAAGTTTTGAGAATTAAGAAAATTTTGAGAATTTGGAAAATCTTGACAATTTGGAAAATTTTGAAAATTTGGAAACTTTTGAGAATTTGAGAATTAAAAATAAAACAATTGTAACAATTTTGAAATTAAAAACATTTTGAAAAATTTTAGGATCTTGAAAATTTTGAGAATTTGGAGAATTTTTAAAATTTTAAAAAATTTGAGAATTTAAAAAATTTTGAGAATTTTGAGAATTTTTCAAGTTTTTGTAATTTTAAGAAATAAGTTTTTTTACTTTGAAAATTTAAAGAACATTATATATTTTAAGTTTTGAAATTTTGAGAGTTTGGAAAATTTTGAGAATTTGGAAAATTTTGAGCATTTGGAAACTTTTGAGAATTTAAAAATAGTACAATTGTAACAATTTTGAAATTAAAAACATTTTGAAAAATTTTAGGATCTTAAAAATTTTGGGAATTTTGAAAATATTGAAAATTTTGAGAATTTTAAGAATTTTGGGAATTTTGAGAATTTTGAAAATTTTGCGAATATTGAGAATTTTGAAAATTTTTGTAAATTTTGTGAATTTTGAGAATTTTCAAATTTTTGTGAATTTAAAAAAATTTGAAATTTTTTGAGAATTTTGAAAATTTTGTGATTTTTGATTTTTTATAATTTTGAGAATTTTAAGAATTTTGATTTATTTTCTTATTTTGAATATTTTACAAACATTCAATTTTTCAAGCTTTTTGTTTTTTTTTTAATTTTAAGAATTTGGAAAAATTAGAAAATTTAAAAATTTTGAGAATATATTTTTTTTGAGAATTTTGAGAATTTTGAAAATCTTGAGAATTTTGCGAGTTTTGAGAATTTTGAGAATTTTGAGAATTTTGAGAATTTTGAGAATTTTGAGAATTTTGAGAATTTCGAGAATTTTGAGAATTTTGAGAATTTTGAGAATTTTGAGAATTATGAGAATTTTGAGAATTTTGAGAATTTTGAGAATTTTGAGAATTTTGAGAATTTTGAGAATTTTGAGAATTTTGAGAATTTTGAGAATTTTGAGAATTTTGAGAATTTTGAGAATTTTGAGAATTTTGAGAATTTTGAGAATTTTGAGAATTTTGAGAATTTTGAGAATTTTGAGAATTTTGAGAATTTTGAGAATTTTGAGAATTTTGAGAATTTTGAGAATTTTGAGAATTTTGAGAATTTTGAGAATTTTGAGAATTTTGAGAATTTTGAGAATTTTGAGAATTTTGAGAATTTTGAGAATTTTGAGAATTTTGAGAATTTTGAGAATTTTGAAACGATTGATAATTTTGAGAGTTTGAAGTCGTTTGAGAATTTTGTTTATTTCAGAATTTTCGAATTTCACATTTTCAGAATTCTAAAGTAACACATTCTTACGCACCACAGAGTAACCACTGCGCTTGAGGCCACACAAAAACACACGTGTTCAAAACAAACTTTTCTTTGTTAACTTTTCTTGACCACGATGCTTTCAAGTACTGTGAGAAATAAAAAAAAAATTGTGTAAATTTTGAAAATTTTCAAGATTTCTAGAAATTTTGGGAATTTTAAAAATATAAGAACTTTGAGAATTCAAAAATTTAAAGAACATATTTTTTTTTAAAATTTTGTATTTTTTTTAACAGTTAAAAAAAATATTTTGAGAATTTGAATTAAAATACAAAACAAAAACGCCTCACTGTGCTCCACAAAACGAGTCGAAAACAATTGAAATTGCTGCGAGAGCGTTTCGAAAAACGGTTTCCAAGTTGAACGGAAAACTGTGCACGGTGGGTGGGGCAGCAGATCTGGAGGACGGCAGACCCTTTGTGACACAGTGATTATCATATTACATGTGCCGGGGCTGGATTTCAGGGGAAAACTAAATGAAACCGTTCAGGCACAGACGCAAACACACACACACACCTGTATACAAATCGGATACACTTTTGTGTGGCAAAAAAACAATGGCAAAGTGGAAAATGGCTCCGACACGGATTAATTTGGAGTGTGTTGTGTTTTGTAACCGTTTTTGGGAGGCAGAATTTTCCGCTTGCAAGGTTGATAGTTTAATCCGGCGCAAATAGAGGCAGTAATATTTCCGGGAAAGACGCTGCTGAAATTCAATCAAGTTGTGCTGTGTTTGGGGCGAAAATTGTTATCATCATTATTCATCAAGTTGAGTGAAATTCATTGAAGCGATTTCAGGTATCGACGCACAGTGTTGAACTGACCTTTTGAAGTAAATTTAGAATTTTGCCGGATGCAACGAGACAAAAAACAACAGAGGAACTAGTTCAACAACCCGAGCCCATATTTTCTTTTCCCAACTAAAGAATAGCTGAAGGAGTAGGTACAGCACTGTACCTTTTTCCTAGGGGTAGTAAAAATAACCCTCACCGGGGTAGGTCCTACCTTTTCTTTGTGACCCAAACCAAAGCGCGCGCCAGAAACACAATGGCAACTTCCAAGACAAATTCTACACCCCCTCTGAGGCAACGCGTACCGAAGCGGCAAAGAATGAGGTTTTATAGGTCAACACCGGGACCAGGTCCCAAGACGGGTGACACGTGTCCTTTCTGTCCCACAATCCTGTGCGGCAGAACTCCCGGCCGGAATCCCTCACGGATGAACGGGGCTTTGTGACGAGACACAATCCTCCGGAATAGTCGAGGATCTTGACGGGGCTGCCAGGGCGGTAGTAAGGGTTGTTGGTATGATTAGTTTTTTTTTTTTCAACCTGAAATATTGAGTTTAAACTGTTTTTTAAATAATCTTTTCAAATTTTTGAATTTTATTCCAGGAATTCCCCTGAAACACACATCTGGCCCCGCCAAACTATGTTCCAGCCCAGGTATGCACCATTGTCATTGTGATTCACTCGACTCTCCTCTTCATTGAATCTCCGTTTCCTTGAGGGGGTAGACACACAAACTTCTTTGTCCTGCCAGGATCATGTCCCGCCCGAGGCCCTCCGTTGAAACCGCATTTGAATGGCAAAGTTTTATCAACATCTCACAATGAGCTTAAAGTCGCTTATAAAGCTTTAAAAGAGAGGGAGAGAGAGAGTCCGAGGGATGGGTTCAACCTCCAACTTTGGTCGTGTGAGCAAAATAAACACGTTTCAATTATGCGCTGCCCCCATAAAAAGGACTCTCTTTCTCAAAGTGCCCCTCTCTACCGCAGGGTCGAAAACTTTCCACCACAAAGCGCCTCTCAGGATGGTGCAATGACACTAAAATTTATAGAGTACACACGGCCCGGTGTGGTGCTGGACGGACGGGCCCAAATGATGGACCGATGCTTCTTCAGCAGTTTGAATGTGGTTTTATGTAAGACACAAGTGCTGTATAGTGGCCCATCATAACCTACAAAAAGGTGAACCCCTTTGTTGTCACCGGATCCAGACGAGTTGACGAATAGTTTTCTGCCACTATTGCGCTAATCGAAAAAAATAAATGAAAACCAAAATATTGGTATCAACGATGTAAGATTATTTTAAGTGAAATCTGTATTTTCTTTAAAATAATTCTGTATTTTATCTGTATCATGTCTAATTCGAAGCCATAGAATTCATTTTTTAATGTTAAACAGCAGATTTAAGGTTTTCAATCGTATTATAGTATAATAAAATTTCTAAATTGTTAAAAAAATTAACAAATAGTCATTTTTAAAAAGTCTGTGCACCCAAAATTCCGAGTCGAGAGAATCGTTCCCTCAAAATTTATTGAGGGCTCAGCGCCAAAATCGAGAGAATAGAGGAGAAAAGCAACTCGCGACAAAATTTTGAGGCTAGGAATTTTGACAGGTATAATTTTCATAAAGTATTCGCCTCCTTTTCTCTCCCACAGAAAACCTGGAAACGAAACGAGGTAGCTGTCAAACTAGGCCAAAATGTTAAAGTCACTCACAAAATGAACTTTGAGTGATTTGAGTTCATTTCTGACGTCACGATTTTTTCCTCTATATAAAGGATATTCCTCTATATAGAGGATATTCCTCTATATAGAGGAAAAAATAGTGACGTCAGAAATGAACTCAAATCACTCAAAGTTCATTTTGTGAGTGACTTTAACATTTTGGCCTAGTTTGACAGCTACCTCGTTCCCAGGTTTTCTGTGGGAGAGAAAAGGAGGCGAATACTTTATGAAAATCATACCTGTCAAAATTCCTAGCCTCAAAATTTTGTCGCGAGTTGCTTTTCTCCTCTATAGTTCTACCAACTCATACTACCATAAAAATGAGTTCATTCGTGGATTGATACAATAAATCTTCTACAAGTGTCATACATCGACATATGAACACTCCTTAGACACTAAGCTGGGGCGGCCGAGGCAGTTAAGTAATTGGGTTAGTATGTCAAAGGTCAATGGTTCGATTCCCGTAGTTGTCACTTTTGGTTTTTTGTTTTGACGGATGAACTTTTTTGCAAATGAACCTCGAGAGAATTATACTTTCGCCCATCTCGAGCTGTCCGTAAATGGTACCACTATTGTCTCGTCTCGAGGCCATTATTCTCTCGGACTAGCACTGCCCAGTTTTGGGTGTATATACAGATTTTTTTGTGATATTTGGGATCGAAAATCTGTAAAATACAGATTTATCTGTATATCTGGCACACTGATGAAAATAAAAATCAATGCAAAACATAATAAAAAAAAAATAAAATTATGAAATACGGGCAAATTACTCGTCAATCCGGAAACTTATGATTAATTTTGGAAACTTATGGTTGCAAAACAACTAGACAAGTGTAAAATGCATTTTGACACACTTTTTTCAATTTAAATGTTGGAACCGTGGCCTGTTATTTAAATTTTTTAATTTTTTTAATTTTTTTGGTCAGAGTCGAGGGACATAAACTTCAAAAAATATTTGCAAAGGCCTAAATTGATTTTGACGAAATTTTATACTTCGATGAACTAAGCTTGCTGGGATTCCTATCTAGATAGAACAAGATAGCACACGGGCATCGAGTTATTATTTTATCAGTTTGGAAGAAGGATTTTTTGTTTTCGTTGTAATTAACAAAATTGCTTATACAATCAAATACTAGATCAGAACAAATTATGCAGGCTTAGAAACATGAAAAAAATAAAACAAGTTATAACAAATTTTATCATTATAGAGCATTTAAATCTGTGCATTTATCTGAAAAATAAATTAAAATAAAACAAAAACCTGCTATCATTGTCGATTTTATGAAATCTGAGAAAATATTCAGCCAACTTAACCCCTGTAATAAAATTTGAATTCAAATAAGAATTGAAATAAAATAACTGTGTTTATGAATTTGACCATATTAAGGTTTCCAATTGCAATGCAACTTATATTGAAGCAATCATTGAAAATTAATATCAATTTATCAAAATGCTTGTCAATTTGGGAGGGGCACCAAACTGATGCTTCGCCAAGAGCGCCGTGGACCCAAGGTACCAATACCAATACCTGTGACCATTCTTAAAAATTAAGTAGAATCAACAAAATTTAATTTTTTATGAAGTCTATTTTTTTCTCATACTTTTAAAAGAACTAGAAGCAGGCTCGTAGCCAGGGGCTGGCTGAAGCCCCCCCCCCACGAGATTTTTGAGGGAAGAAGAAGAAAACTTCTTCTTCCAGATCCCCCCCCCCCCCTCCCCGAACCAACATTCTGGCTAGACTCCTGACTAGAAGTCAAATCAACTGAAAATATTTTGATATGCATTTTTGCACCCAGTTCTATACAACTTTTTTTTGCAATTTCGAAAACAACATTCGGATAGGTTTCTCAGTGAAAGAAACGTACGACTGTTTCAAACCAAAGTAGTCATTGGTTATTGAAAGAATGTTTTTGCCATTCGTCTGTAATTCGCGAGCGACGAAACGGCCTACTTTTCTCTTCCAAAATTGACAGGAAAATCAAAACCCTTCAATATCAGTGCTGACAATTTCTTCTTTTCACCAATGAAATGGGTGCTGAAAAGTTGAACTTTTCATCACTAGTATCGAAAAGTAAAATTTTTCAGTATATGCTCGTTGCAAAATTTGTTTTTTTTTTTTCAGCACTCGTCGTATTTATCCAACTAGGTAAACCTCATTGGATAAATGTACGACTCTTCCTGAGCAGGCTCTTTCGTCGTTCGAGAATGACAGGAAAAGAACTACTGGCTTTCACAAGACGGAATTGCAAAAAGAAATTTACAATTTTTATATCCAAGATGTGTATGTGTGCAACAAACCAAACGGGACCACGCGGGCGCTTCTTACAAATTGAGTTTTTTCCATGTATTTTAGATTCTGTATTCTATACAAGCAAATAACACGCATTGGCATTTGGACGGTGTTAGCTCTGCCGAGCTTCGGTGACCCATTTCTACGCAGGCTAGCCATGCGCGAGGTACCTCAGCTTGAATCGACAAGCCCCGCCCTAAAAAAAGTATGCATCAATCGGATTCAAACGTTATTCAGAACTTCCGAACTCTTGTCAAATGGACAAAGGCTCAGCATGCATAAAGTTTGTAGTACTAGTATTCCTAATTCTACCAATCCAAAGGACGGGGGTTTGAACCCCGTTTCGAGTGACTTTGATTTTCCGTTCATGTTTAGAGTTTCAAAAATTCATATTTCCTAAATTTTCTCGTTGGTATCAGATGGGAATCGAACCCAGGATCATTCGCTTACAAAGCGAAACCCGTAACCAGTCAGCCACGGCAGCTTAATAATAGGGACAACACTAGCACGCTCTCATCAAATTCTGGGATCATCCATCCAGCTCCGTAAATTCTTATGTAAATCCCCGCTTCCTTTGCATCTTTTGCGTTGCCGGATGTGGCCGCCAAGTGGTCCACCACAGACACGACTGCCTCCGTCGCTGTTGAACTTGTTTCCGGCTTCCATAGCCACCTGGCCTTGATTTCCTCTGGAGTAATCTCCACCTCGAATTGCTTCTTCTTCGCCTCAGATCACTTTAAAAAATACATGACGGATCGAACATTAAACCACAATTTTTAAATCCAAGATGTCGGCCAAAATTACGGTGAATACTGGAAAATGCATTTGTTAATTTCAACCATTCAAATTTAACTAAAATAACAGATTTTTTTTGTTCATGGATCTGAAGTTGCAAACAAAGTTGAACTTCAGATAATCAAATATGGACTGTTCTTTGAAAACTAATGATTGCAAAAAAAAAAAAACTGGTGGAAATAGTAGTTTATACAACAAGTTGCAAAAAGAGAATTTTTTCAGCACGAGTCGTACATTTATCCAACGAGGTTCATCGAGTTGGATAAATACGAAGAGTGCTGAAAAAATCAAGTTTTGCAACGAGTTCCATACAACATTTTTGCAATTCCAAAAAACACACACTGAGTGAAATTTTATGTCAAATTTTCATGTATTTTGTGAATAAATCGTTTAAATAAAAAAAAAATTTGAAAAGTGTTACTTTTCGAAACAAGTGCTGAAAAGTTCAACTTTTCGGCACCCATTTGAGTGCTGAAAAGTAGAACTTTTCAGCATTTATTTTGAAAAGTGTTGCTATTCGATTCTGTTATTTTTGGCACAGAAAAGTAGGCTATTTCGTCGTTCAAGAATTACAGGAAAAGTAAGTAGTTTCACGACGGAATTGCAAAAATGTATATTAACACATTTTTTTTACTGAAATGTTAAAAGCATGGATTATATTTTGAATTTGTAATATGTTTTTTTTTATATGTTTTGCAGTTTCCATCCTTAAATTTCGTTCTCCACCATGGACTCCAGCGGATGCACGGAGGTTGGTCGGTGTTACAGCGAACGATAAGGTGTACGCAGCCAAATGGTGCAGACATAATGCTCTATAAAGGTACTTCCCATCGCCATTCGGCGCCGGGGTCGTCACCTTCGTCTTCATCACCCCACCAGCAATGGCTAAAACAATAAAATATGGCGACAAAACTTTATTATCACGTGCCACACGGTGGCGGCGGCAAAGATTTTTGCACATTTCACACCGTACTGACACGTGCAAGTCCTTCCTCCTTGAGACCGGATTGAGTTGAACCGGCAAAACGGGGGGTTTGCTTAAGTTTGTCTCAACTTTGTTCGATGCGGAAGAGGACGTGCGATAAGTTGCCGGCTGAGAGTGAGTTGTTTCGAGATTTGTTTTATGGGTTGGAAGCTTTTCAATGTTGTCAAAGGAATTGACATTTATGGTTTTGTCAAGTTTTCCATTGACACAAGAAAGAACTCTGAAGTTTTAGATTGGATACAGCGCTTGTCATCATTTCAAATTAAAACTACAAGTGGGAAAGTCAATTTTGGTATCTTCATTAGAGAATTTTGAAGTTAAAAATTTTAACTGGCAGTTCATTGAAATTTGTGAAATTAAAAAAAAGCTCTCGTAGAAGGTTGGTTTGATGGCGATATCACAAGTATGATAGATTTGGGCTCCCTTAACACACTACAATCGACAGAATTAAGTTTTAGTGATATCCCTTCCCATGCGCATGGCTATTTATGATAAATTTAATGCAATTATACTTATTGCGGGGAATCGGATAACCTCTTTTCAGCAGAGTAGACAAGCTTAACTTGGTAACTAACAGTTAAAAGATATTTATTTTTACATTAGCGTTCATCAAAGTGTCTAAAGTTTAACTTACATTTGGTTTCCTGATTTGTCTATACAATTCACCAGTTATGTGCACAATTCCAAGTACAGAAACTGCTGGTAATTTTGATTTTATAGCCTAATTTTGTAAATAACTACTTACTTGATCTTTTCTTTCCTTTCAGGACTTTTCTCGGCCCTTCTGGACTACTTCACCGCTCATCTGTGCAGAACTCCTTGAGCCGCCGCCCACAACACGTTGGCAAATTGAGTAAATTTCAATAATTAGCATAATTTCACACCGGCACGGTACAATTCACCTTCGAGCTAAAATCTAATTTTACGTGCTTCTCCCTACGCAATGTTTACATTCGCTCATTCCGCTCTGTCAGTCATACACACTCATAGCATGCCTAACTGTTACCCACTTTTGGGTTCGACTCGTACGAGGGGTATTCGTACGAGGTATTTCAACCCCGCGCGACGTCTCAACAATACTCAAATTTACTCAATTTACACTTCTAGAGTTATTTTTTAGGTTCCTATAAACATATGAAAAACAATAGCTTATAGGACTCTTGACTTATTAACAAAGGCTTCTTAAATTACCATTCTTTTGAACGTTAGCATACGTGTATGCACTTGATTTGAATACTATGCCAACACCTCTCTAACGAGTTCACGTACATCAAAAGGTGGAAGAGCTCCCAGTTTCCAGAACAAGATGCTACATCATGGAAAGTGCTTTTCAGCGCTCTGCCCATTCTGCCCTTGAGACATTCCCGACAGTTGCCGTCGGAAACCAATCCGTCACGTAATCTCTTAATGAAGAAAACAAACAATCACTCGCATACTAATCCCGCAGTTGTATGGGTGTGGAAGTGTGTGTGTGTGCTGTTCGTGCCGCCGCCAGTGCCATTTAGCAGAATTGACTTCTTGGAGATTGTTGGCCGTTCCGAACTGGGGCGGCGGCCTGCCTGGAACTGCTGGCCCCGGAAGGCTCCAAGTTGGCTCTCGTTCGGACGTTCTTCCATCCTTCTCAAAGTGAGGATCCATCCAAGGAGTAATAATTCCAAGGAGCAGCCGCTCTTGCACTTTGCCACCGTTTGATGTTGGACCCTGGGTGGGTCTGTTGCTCACACACAAACTCACTCGCACATCAATCCCTAACCTCACCCGTTCTCCCTGGGCCAAGTGTCTACCGCACGACCTAGTGCACATCAATCTACTTACGTGTGCTTGGCTGCTGCTGTCGATGTGGCTTGTACTAATGGCAATCCGGGGCTCGGGGCGTGATTCTGCTTGAGCTGCAATAAAGCCTTCCGTGCCGGATGTTCCGGATTGTGGAGGGATGTTGGGGGAAAAAAGATACAATATCTTGGAATCGGAAGCGAATTTTCAAAATCGCTTAAAAGCATCTTGCAATGTTTGTTGAGTTTAATAAAACGTCACACATATAACCCTGCCTCCCCTATCAACGATTCGTTGTAATGTATGCAACTCTCTCAGCAGAGCCCCACCCAACCGGCACCAGTCAAGGGTCCTCGAGACGATTCGTCTTGGTTCTTTCCCGACACCAGCTCGTTCCGACTGGAGGTTCAGCTTCAACAACCGACCGACCACCGTCACCAGCTCTGATGCCTATCAACGGGGTTTTCTCTCTCTCTCTCTAAGTCACTGTCTCTATCTCTCTCTCTATTCTCCTATTGCTTCGTCGATATGCTATTTGAGTGGTTGTTCAGGGGGTCCTTCCCTATTCAGAACGAATGTTTGCACAAACAAAACACACCCACATTCACACGGTATAGAAGGCCATCATCACTCATTCATCCATTCATACATAAATAATCGCCTTTCGTTTGTTCTCCGGGCTGCTATCCTCTGGCCCGTACCTTTCGGCGGCAGCACACACCAACACACACACACACACGTGCACACTGTTCACGTGGGAAGACTGGCAAAAGTTATGCTTTCGGTTCGCTTTTCTTTTGTTCGACCTGCCCCGTCAGATTTGCACCTCACACTCACTCGACAAAAGGCAAAATTCGGCGAGTGTTTGTTGATCTTTTGTTGCTCCAATAAATAAATTACCGTTGCAGAGTGTTGGAACGTGCCCTTTGTTCCGGACGGTGAAGGCCACGAGTGGTACGAGTGCGTGCGAGTGAGCGTAGCGGCGTCCAGGAGAAATTTGGCAGTGAGCAAGAGGGGTCGTTCATTAATAACGCTTTTTTAATTTTAATTTGGGATTTTCTTTCTTTAGCCACATTTTATAATTTAAAAATAGTAGAAAAAATGAAACTTACTAGAAATTAACGAAATTCTGTCGAAAAAATTCTAGAATAATAGAGATTAATATATAATAATTTTTATAACGTTTAATTATCAATTTTTTTTATCAGGTAGGAAATTTTAACCACAAATGAATTTTAAAGGATAACCTATCAGGCCTGAAACGCATTCAATTTAATAACGATTTTGGACGAATAAGGCCGTTGCAAATATTTATCAATGTTTATATCACCCTTCAATTTTTTTCCGGAGAATCAGAGCCTTAGTTCCTTTGGAACTGAAATCTAAAAATTGGTTCAATGATAATTTGCAACGATATCACAGTAGTTTGCCCAAGTTTCCCCACCTTAAGATCTCAATAGAGAAATAATCAACATTCAAATAATTGAACAACATGTTCAACATAATAATATTCAATGATTATTTCAGAACTAGTTGCTACTTTTTTTTATATGTTTTGTCAGTTTGAAATATTTTTAACACGACACTTTAGTTTTTTTGTACTTAGTTAAAAACAAAATGTGCACGTTGAGCTCCAAGCAGTGGGGTGAAAAAGACTAATTGTGTATTTTTTCAGACAGAACTGGATTAAATTTGGTCAAATATGAATTAAAAGGGTACACTAATATAGGCAAAACGGTGCAGTCAACAATCAATTGAATATTTGTGGCTACAAAACCACTACACAGCCCGAACAGACGGTAATAACTAAATTCATGCCATTTCAATAACAAATACTGTTAAAATAACAGAAAGTGTTATGGAATAATCTTGAAAAATCCATTTTTGCATAAGAGTTCAATAACAGTTTATCTGCCCACCATTGAAAAAACGGCTAATATCCACTTTTGGCAAAAACGAGATATTAGCACCAGGTGGTAGAGGACGTTCCAACGCATCTTCTGGAACTTGAATTTTACTGAAATAGTGTCTAGACTTGGCTGCCGATTCGAAAAACCAAACGGCTAATATGCCACTCTTATGGGAAATTACCTTGACGGAGATTTTGTGTCAAACACTAAAACGCGTTTTTCTCGGAATACTTGATTTGGCATAATAGCCGAATTTTCAATTATGGGCAGTTATGTTATCATAACAAAAATTGTTATTGGTCTGATATTGATTGACAGCAAAAACAACTTTGGAATAACATTTTTTGTTATGGAAGAATAACTCCAAACGTTATTGGGATGATTGGATTAGTTGTTAAAATAACAAAAAATAATAACAAAGATTTGTTCGAAAAATAACGTAAAATGTTATTAGTCTGTTATTACAATAACAATCCAATAACAAAAAAAATCATAACGGCTAATAACAAATCTTGTTATAAATAACATAAAATGTTATTGGCCTATTATTTTCAAATAACAAACAATGTTATTCCCAAGTTATTTCCGTCTGCTCGGGAGTGTCATTGTCTATTATTTTTATAGTACATTTTGGGGTGAGCGAGGATTAACAGATTATTATTTCGTGATCGTTGTGAAATAACGCAATTAGAGCATTTAAATCACAATAAAAATGCTTAAAAACATAAATGCATCTTATAAATTTCTTTTGAAAAATGAAAAAATGGCAAAGCAGTGCATGCAACTTAAAAAATCAATTAAAATTATAAGAAGTTTTATTAATTAACTTGCATTATAACAAATACTGAACAAATAAAAAATGGTGAATCTTAGATAACTCCAACTCCTAATCCCGGGCAGACGGTAATAACAAAATTCATGCCATTTCAATAACAAATACTGTTAAAATAACAAAAATTGTTATGGAATATTCATGCAAAATCCATTTTCGCATAAGAGTTTCATAACAGTTTATGTTATCATATCAAAATTTGTTATTGGTCTGATATTGGCTGAAAGCCAAAACAACTTCGGAATAACATTTTTTGTTATGGAAGAATAACTTCAACTGTTATTGGGATGATCGGATTAGTTGTTAAAATAACAAAAAATAATAACAAAGATTTGTTCGAAGAATAATCAAAAATGTTATTAGTCTGTTATTACAATAACAATTCAATAACAAAAAAATCATAACAGCGAATAACAAATCTTGTTATAAATAACATAAAATGTTATTGGCCTAGTATTTTCAAATCTCAAAAAATGTTATTCCCAAGTTATTGCCGTCTGCTCGGGATCCGGGTTATCTGAAATTTTCGGCTCCGATTCCAACTTCAGCTCATAAAATTTAGCCGACTTTAACTCCTATTTCAGCTGTCTGAGTTTTGACGACTCCGATTCCGGGTTCCTAAAAAGACCCAACTCCACCAACTCCGGCTCCGACTCCGACTCCACAGCCCTGCATTAAACTATCTAAATTTTAGTTTGAACGCTTTCACAAACAAAATCGTTAAAAAAATCCAGACATTGAACTGAAAAATAAAAAATGACCCGGGCAGACGGTAATAACAAAATTAATAATATTTCAATAACAAATCCTGTTAAAATAACAAAAATTGTTATTATTTTATCCTGAAGTTCAACTTCAAGAAGAAAAAATAATAACAGTTTCTGATAAAATAACAACATTTGGTATTGAAGTGATATTAAATTGAAAATGTTTAATAACACGCTAATAAGAGGAAATGTTATACATTTCAAAAACTCTCCTAATAACAAAATTTGTTATTCGTTCTCTATACTGACTTAGAAATAAAATTATCATAAATCGCACAAATGGAAAAGTTTCTAAGTGTCCATAACACAATCTGTTATTATTTTTTTTTCTTTTGTTAAATATGTTAAGATCTTTGGGTATAATTTTGTCTAATTTCGTCGGGGTCATTATTTTGGCCATGAAATAGGGTCCTTAAACTAAAATTATTTTAAAAAGTTTAAATTTTGAAAGTTGATTTTTTTTATTATTTGATATACTCCCTAAGGGATTTTACTAAAATTGGCTAGAACTATGAAATAATTTTGACCAATTTTATCGGGGTCATTTATTTCAACATGAAATGGGGTTTCAAGCTAAAATTAATCCGATAAAATTAACTTTTGAGAGTTAATTTTTTTTTTAATTTTTTTATATTCCCTAACGGAACAACTGTTATTATTTTCACAGAGCCAGGAAGTCGGAGCTGACGTTGAAGTTCGAGCTGGAGTGAGACCTCGGAGACTGCATCGGATTCAGCAAATTTTCAGCAACTTTCACTTGGAGTCGGAATCTGTGAAGTCGGGTATTTTTGGAGAGCTGAAGTCGGCGTTGACGTCATATCAGAGTCGGAGTTGTCTCCAAAGTATGGATTCAAAGTCGCTTGAAGGAACCCGACTCTGCAGCCTTGACTAGTACAGAAGAGTTATGGCAACTGCAGGTTTATTTGCAAATTACAAATAAACCAAAACAATAACTTTTTTTTGTTATGTAACATTTTTTGTTATTCTGCTGCTCATCCTCTCCGCACAAAATAACAAATCTTGTTATTCCTTCATGATTTCTTCTGTGTTATTGGTTTGTTATTGCTATAACAACATAATAACAGTTTAAATTTTTCTTCGAACAAATCTTTGTTATTGATTTTTGTTATTTTAACAACTAATCCGATCATCCCAATAACAGTTGTAGGTATTCTTCCATAACAAAAAATGTTATTCCAAAGTTGTTTTGGCTTTCAACCAATATCAGACCAATAACAAATTTTGTTATGATAACAAAAACTGTAATTGAACTCTTATGCAAAAATAGGTTTTGCAAGAATATTCCATAACATTTTTGGTTATTTTAACAGTATTTGTTATTGAAATGGCATGAATTTTGTTATTACCGTCTTCCCGGGTCGAGACAATTTTAGGAATTAAAATTTGAAGTCATTTAAGTTTATATGTAACCCCTTAATGAAATTCCAGATTTACAATTCGTTCAGTTGCAAATGTTGAACCCACGTAGTTTATGACCACCCCCCTGGTGGAATTTTTCATATCTTGCCAATGCTACAGTCCCGCACGAATCCGGAACACTTGGTGCGGGTACCCCCGGGGCTGGCAACTCACAGAAAAGGTGATGATGAATTACGGGAGACAATGAAGTGAACAGGACGAACGATATGAGTTGCTGACCTTGCCGGCAATTTTTCGAACAGTCGGACGGTCCCTTTGGCCACTCTCTGACTGCCTGGTGGGCGGCAAGATCCGACGACACGACCATCAATCAATCAGCAGAGTCGTCTCGCTTGAAGTTTCAGTGTTTCCTGTCCTGTTTTCTTGGTTTCCAGAAGACGAACGACGAATCAGGTTTGCACCACTCAAGATCAACAGAAGAGAAATAAATTATTGCGACAAACAGGGACAATTGTTTACATGTGATAGCAGGAAAATTGATGAAACGTGCCTTTTGGAGTAACGAAGGGAAAATTCGAGATGGCCAGATGATTTGACTGGATAAACGAAGGAATAGAGTATGTAAACCGTGGACTCAAATTTGAAAAAGCAGGATGAGCAAATTTTCACGAAATTATTATTAAAAAATCTTCGTACCTTATGATTCTAAGCCCTTGTCACTAGACCACCGCCTCAGGCGATGAAAAATGACCCTGGCTAAGGTCGGATTTCTTGCGCAAAAAAGCCTTTCGTTCCCAAAACAGCGGTGGCAGGTCCTTTGAGCTCCAATATGTGCCAGCTACTTCTCGCAGATGTTCTCAACGTATTGTCGTCATTCTTGTTCGAAGCACCCGAAAAAAATTGGTGCATTGCCCAAAATTGGATCCATAAATCAATACACACAAACGCTGTGTAGCAACAGCAGGATTCGACTTCTAGCTGAGGGGTCTCAAGTTTAGGGTAAAGACTGAAATTTTGTGCTTTTAAAAAAAAATCATTGATTCCTTTATTTTTTTCCGAGCCTAAAAAGGTATGAAATAAACTTACAACGAAAATTACGACCTTCAGTCAGGCGAATCGGTTCCGGTGACCACGATGGTGGCCGCGCGTAGGTGCGGAACGGTGACGCAGGAAAAGCCATTCTTTCCAGACAACCTACCAAAGTGTTTGGTGAACGGAAGCAAAGTGACAACCACCACCAAACATGGCAGAGTGTGACAAAGGAAAGCAGGAAAAGCGTTTGAACAATTTTCACGGTTCCACGGTTGATGGCGGCCGGGGGTTCGATACCGATTTGCTGGTTCGAAGGTGTTTGCCGTGGCTTGATTGTTCAATCTTGCTGGCAATGGTGACAAAATTGTGGGTAAAGCCGTCTCATAAAAATGGAACAGTCTCGAGGAAGAAACGGTAACAAGAAAAAAAAATCAAACAACTTTAAGATTCTCCAGAGAACCCACCTGCTGGAAAAAAAAAACCCTTTAATCTTCTCCGACATTCAAAATACATACTTTTTGCAAATGTTGACCATGTTCTCAATCTGATTTTATTTCTCTTTCCTTGTTCCAATGCACTTACCCTCCCAGGTGGCAGGTTGAAACGTGTTCGGGACAACCCAAGTCTGGAGCACTCCCGTTTCGTTAGTTTGTCGAAAATGCACACTTTTTTTTGTGTGTGTTGTTATTCCTTTTCTGAAAGTGCCATTATCGATGGCAGTGCCATGTAGTTTTGCTCTGGTAAACCCTTCCCTAGACGGGGGTTCTGAAATGCTTCTTAGATGGACTGGATTTGAACTGGATAGGGATGGACAATTTTGCTAGTTTTATGAAATAGAGCTGCATAACTTCCGTTAAGATAACTATTTCCAATTCCTACAAAATTCAAAAATGTAAAAATTTAAGAAAACTCCAAGAAACGGTACCAACAAGTGCACTTGTAGCATTCCGAAAATAAAAACCTAAATCCATACCAAAGTAAAACCCAAAATCACCATAAACCCGTAAAATTCGTCCGTCTTTATGGTTGCCAACATGCAATAAATAACAAACACAGTGCATAGCTCTCTGAAAGCAGAGCACTCATGTCCCTGTGACCTGCCCCCCTTGGGGGGCTTCCGAATCCGTGCAGTACCGAAACGCAGTGCTGAGTGCCAACCTGAAGACCTCCAAGAATCGATTTGGTCCAAATAGTGCACGCTACATGCTTTTTTTTTATTTCCCTTTACCTTAAGGTTTCGTGGAACTCAACCTTTTTGACTTTAGAGCAATTCTCTACAAAACCGGAAATGGATTTTATTTGTATTTTTGATTTGGCTCAAACTTTGTGGGGCCTTCCTATGACCAAAGAAGCCATTTTGCATCATTTCTTTGTCCATATAAATTTCCATACAAATTTGGCAGCTGTTCATACAAAATGGTACGTAAATATTCGAAAATCTGTAACTTTTGAAGGAATTTTTGATCAATTTGGTGTCTTCGGCAAAGTTGTAGGTATTGTTAAGGACTATTTAGAAAAAATAGGTACACGGAAAAAAATTCCCGATTTTTTATTAACTTTTTTCACAAAACTCAAATTCCCAAAATACGTATTTTTTGATTTTCGAGATTTTTTGATATGTTTTAGGGGACAAAAATCCGCAACTTTTGAGCTATAGAGAAACATGGTCAAAAAATCTGCCGCCGAGTTATGATTTTTTGAAAAACTGGTGATTTTTGGAAAAAAACGAAATTTCATACATAAAATTTTGCTGACCTCATTTTTTAATGCAAAATTGAATTTGCAATCGAAAATTACTTTACAGATTTTTCGATAAAGGGCCCCGTTTTCAAGATATAGCCACCGAAAGTTTGATTTCAGCGAAATATTTGCAGTTTTTCGATTTTTAAAAATAGTGACCATCAGTGACCATTTCTAAAAATATTTTTTTTGAAAAGTTCAGAAAATTTGCTATAAAATTGTCTAAGAGACATTGAAGATTGGACCTCTGGTTGTTGAGATACAGCGGCTTAAAGAAAAAGAAACGCGAAAATTGAAGTTTTCTATGTCTCACCCAAACAGCCCACCATTTTCTAATGACGATATCTCAGCAATTAATGGTCCAATTTTCAATGTTTATACATGAAACATTCGTGAAATTTTCCGATCTTTTCGAAAAAAATATTTTGAAAAAAATTAAATCAAGACTAACATTTTAAAAGGGCCAGACATTGAATATTATGCCCATTAAAAATGCTAGTATTGATTTAATTTTTTTCAAAATATTTTTTTCGAAAAGATCGGAAAATTTCACGAATGTTTCATGTATAAACATTGAAAATTGGACCATTAATTGCTGAGATATCGTCATTAGAAAATGGTGGGCTGTTTGGGTGAGACATAGAAAACTTCAATTTTCGCGTTTCTTTTTCTTTAAGCCGCTGTATCTCAACAACCAGAGGTCCAATCTTCAATGTCTCTTAGACAATTTTATAGCAAATTTTCTGAACTTTTCAAAAAAAATATTTTTAGAAATGGTCACTGATGGTCACTATTTTTAAAAATCGAAAACTGCAAATATTTCGCTGAAATCAAACTTTCGGTGGCTATATCTTGAAAACGGGGCCCTTTATCGAAAAATCTGTAAAGTAATTTTCGATTGCAAATTCAATTTTGCATTAAAAATGAGGTCAGCAAAATTTATGTATGAAATTTCGTTTTTTTCACCAGTTTTTCAAAAATCATAACTCGGCGGCAGATTTTTGACCATGTTTCTCTATAGCTCAAAAGTTGCGGATTTTTGTCCCCTAAAACATATCAAAAAATCTCGAAAATCAAAAAATACGTATTTTGGGAATTTGAGTTTTTGTGAAAAAAAAGTTAATAAAAAAATCGGGAATTTTTTTCCGTGTACCTATTTTTTCTAAATAGTCCTTAACAATACCTACAACTTTGCCGAAGACACCAAATTGATCAAAAAATTCCTTCAAAAGTTACAGATTTTCGAATATTTACGTACCATTTTTGTATGAACAGCTGCCAAATTTGTATGGAAATTTATATGGACAAAGAAATGATGCAAAATGGCTTCTTTGGTCATAGGGAAGGCCCCCACAAAGTTTGAGCCAAATCAAAAAATACAAATAAAATCCATTTCCGGTTTTGGTAGAGAATTGCTCTAAAGTCAAAAAGGTTGAGTTCCACGAAACCTTAAGGTAAAGGGAAATAAAAAAAAGCATGTAGCGTGCACTATTTGGACCAAATCGATTCTTGGAGGTCTTCAGGTTGGCACTCAGCACTGCGTTTCGGTACTGCACGGATTCGGAAGCCCCCCAAGGGGGGCAGCTCACAGGGGCATGAGTGCTCTGCTTTCAGAGAGCTATGCACTGTGTTTGTTATTTATTGCATGTTGGCAACCATAAAGACGGACGAATTTTACGGGTTTATGGTGATTTTGGGTTTTACTTTGGTATGGATTTAGGGTATTGATTTAATTTTTTTCAAAATATTTTTTTCGAAAAGATCGGAAAATTTTACCAATGTTTCATGTATTAACATTGAAAATCGGACCATTAATTGCTGAGATATCGTCATTAGAAAATGGTGGGCTGTTTGGGTGAGACATAGAAAACTTCAATTTTCGCGTTTCTTTTTCTTTAAGCCGCTGTATCTCAACAACCAGAGGTCCAATCTTCAATGTCTCTTAGACAATTTTATAGCAAATTTTCTGAACTTTTCAAAAAAAATATTTTTAGAAATGGTCACTGATGGTCACTATTTTTAAAAATCGAAAAACTGCAAATATTTCGCTGAAATCAAACTTTCGGTGGCTATATCTTGAAAACGGGGCCCTTTATCGAAAAATCTGTAAAGTAATTTTCGATTGCAAATTCAATTTTGCATTAAAAAATGAGGTCAAAAAAATTTTATGTACGAAATTTCGATTTTTTCCAAAAATCACCAGTTTTTCAAAAAATCATAACTCGGCGGCAGATTTTTTGACCATGTTTCTCTATAGCTCAAAAGTTGCGGATTTTGTCCCCTAAAACATATCAAAAATCTCGAAAATCAAAAATACGTATTTTGGGAATTTGAGTTTTTGTGAAAAAGTTAATAAAAAATCGGGAATTTTTTTCCGTGTACCTATTTTTTCTAAATAGTCCTTAACAATACCTACAACTTTGCCGAAGACACCAAATTGATCAAAAAATTCCTTCAAAAGTTACAGATTTTCGAATATTTACGTACCATTTTTGTATGAACAGCTGCCAAATTTGTAAGGAAATTTATATGGACAAACTAATGATGCAAAATGGCTTCTTTGGTCATAGGGAAGGCCCCCACAAAGTTTGAGCCAAATCAAAAAATACAAAAATTAAAAATGGTCGAAATCGGCCGGTTTTGTAGAGAATTGCTCTTTTGGTTTGACCTATTTTGGACGCTTTTTTCGAATAGTTCAACAGAGTTCAAGCTGTTCGGAACAGTTGAGATTGTGGGAAAATGTAAATAAAGAATATTTAGAATATTCTACAAATTAAATTAGTGAATGGTAACGTTATACCAAATTGCCCAAAAATGATCACATTACAGAACCCTTCGGTGCCAACAGCACCCGTTTGAAGCACCAAAAAAATCGGTGAATTCACGCGAAAACCTGTCACAACAAACCAATTGGTAAAAAAAAAATGAACCTGCCAAACCGGCACTAATCACCCGGAACTTGGCCGAAGGAGGCTGCTGCCGTCTTCCCTCTTCTCGGGAGGGAATCCTAATGACGGTAATTATCTTGGACGATCTAGAATTTCCCCGGGCAGACCCCGGTGTCGTGCTGCCTCGTGCTTATGCTCTGCCAATTAGTATCATTGCATTTGCTCCCCCCCCCCCCCCTAGGAAAGGGAAGCGTTGTGTTGTGTTTTTGGCCATCTGTTTGGGGGTCCAGAACTCCCCATTAGCCCAGCAGCAGCAGCAGCACATCTTGGAGTGCTTTTACGGAACATTTTGGCACACACTTATCGAAGTTTATGGCGTGGTGAGTGTCAACGACACTGTAATTGTAGTTTTGTGATTAGGTTCTGGTTTGCTGGAAATTATAAAGCACAGCCTTTAACTTGAAATTGTTATTTAAAGGTCTTCAATTGAGAACATCCTTTGTCAAAATAATAACATTAAATTTATTCCAAAGGATCACGTGAGAAATTCTCTACGAAACTTGCCGATTTCGACCAATTTTGTTTTTTGATTTGGTTCAAACTTTGTGAAGGCCTTCCCTACCACCAAAGAAGCCATTTTGTGTCATTCGTTCACACATACAAATCTCCATACAATTTTGGCACCTGTTCACCCAAACATGGTACGTAATCTGTAATTTTTCATGGAATTTTTTGATTGATTTGGTAACATCAGCAAAGTTGTTGGTATTGATGAGAAATATTTTTTTAAAAATAGGTACACGGAAAAAAATTAATGATTTTTAATAAACTTTTAATCTCAAAATCCTCTTTTTTTAAAAAAAGGTAAATCTTGATTTATAAAAATTAAAATATTGTTTACGAAAAAATCGGAAAATTGAAACCATTAGTTGCTGAGATATGGATGATAGAAAATGGTGGGATGTTTGGGTGATACTAAAAAAAAATATTTTTTTCTGTTCCTTTTTTTTCTTCCCTGTATCTCAGTAACCAGTGATTTATTCTTCTTTGTTTCAAGACAAAATTGTAGGAAATGTTCAGGACCTTTCATGGATTTTTTTTAAAGTAAAAAAACGGTTTTTTTTAAACAAAATTTAACTTTGAATGGCTGTAATTAAAAATTGGTGCATCAATCAAAAGAAATGTAAAGTACTTTTAGATTGCAAACTTAAATTTTTAAAAATAAAAATGAGGTCAAAAAATGTTTGTACAAGATTTATTTTTTTACAAAAAATACTATTTGAAAAAAATCATAATTTATCGGAGAAACTTCGGTCCTTACTTCTCAATGGCTTACAAAATGCGGGTTTTATCCCATAAAACATATTAAAAAAAAATAAAAATGTACGAAATTTGGGAAATTGTTTTTATTTTGTAAAAAAAAGTTATTAACAAATTCTCCGTGTACCTGTTTTCTCCGAATAGTCCTCATCAATACCTACAACTTTGCCGAAGACACCAAATCAATCCAAAACTTCCTTGAAAAGTTACAGATTTTCGAATGTTTACGTACCATTGAACCAATTCAAAAAAATAATCCAAATCCATTTCCGGTTCTGGTGGAGAATTGCTCACGTGCTAAATCAAACTAAATGTATCCAATTTGTAAACAAATACCGCAAATTACATAAATTTGAAATAGTGCTGCAGCAAATAATAAAGAAAATAACAGAATTATCTTACTTTGCAGAATAGTTGATATATGTCGCTAAAATTTCAATAGATTTACATAACAATATAAATTTTGGTAAAACATCTCAAATTGATTTGCAATATTTGTGTCAAATTAAGTAAAATTTGAAATGGACTTTTACGAAATTGAAAAATATAACCTTTTTATAATTGATATCATTTGCTTAACATTTGAATGTTTTTTTTTAACTTATGTCTCTTATACAGTGCAAATCTACTCAAGAAATAAAATCATTTAGCACAGAATATGCCTAAATTATGAAAATTGCATTACTTTCCTTTGAAGCCATGATATTTCGTTATTGAAATATGCTGTCAAATAACGCCAAATTTCAATGCAAAATTTGTAGTTCAGAGATTTCAGTACAAAATTCATTTTTGTTTCAAAAAATACCATATTGTGTATTTTCTTTAAATTGATTTAAATAAATCATTTTGTCGATTTCCATGACATTTTTATTCAAACTGGTGTTTTTATGAGATATGTTTATTTCCCACGTAAGTTTTGCATCATTATGACACTATGATGCAATTATTAAATTATTAACTGAAAAAAAAAAATGAAATCCAATGATACGATTTTTTCTAATTTCGTATTTTTTTCAATTTTTTTGTAATTGTCTGCTCTACAATTTTGTAGAACATTGTTACACTCTAAAAAAATCCTGCAAAGTTAGAAAAAAACACGAAATTTTAAAATGAAAAATTGACCCTTCTGGGACAATGTTGATTCGAAAAGTACATTAAATTTCCCATAAAATGACATGTTCCAAAATTTTTTACAGTCGAGTAACGAAAAATGGGAGAATTTTCAAAACGTTTTAAGTGTTTTTTCGATGAAAAATACGTTTTTTTCGGAATTCTGAGTACGCCATCAAATCGGGCGTCTAATTTTACATAAAAGTCCCTTTGACACCAAATTTCTATCTCATCACCGTTTCAGGCTGCAAATTATTGAAAAAACACCTCTTTTTTCGCATGTTCAAAAATTAAAGGGGTCGTACCGCCCTTCCGTCACGAGATATCAAAAAACGGACCTCGGATTCATGATCAGGGACACAAGTTACCCCTTAGGACAAAGTATCACGCAAATCGAAGAGGGGTCAGGGCAACTTTTCCCGATTTCGTGTGAGTTGGTAGAGAATTACTCATTTACAATGTTAAAACATGAAACATTCGTAAAATTTCCCGATCTTTTCGAATACAATATTTTCAAAAAAAAAATAAATCAAGACTAACATTTAAAATGGGCGTAATATTGAATGTTTGGCCCGTTTGTTATGTTAGTTTTGAATTTAAATTTTTGAAAATATTTTTTTCGAAAATATCAGAAAACGAACGTTTCAAGTTTTAACATTGTAAATCGGACCTATAGTTGCTGAGATATCGACATTCGAAAATGGTGGGTCGTATCAACAAAGTTCAATAAAGCAAAATATAGAAAATTTTCTTAGCTTTCCAAAATTATTTTTTTCAAAGGTAGGCAAACATGGGCACTGATTTAAAAAAAAATTAAAAACTGCGACTATTTTCAAAAAAGTTACTAAAATGGCCTTAACTTGAAAACGGTGCACTTTATCAAAAATTCACTACAGTACTTTTTGATTACAAATTCGATTTTACATCGAAAAATGAAGTTGAAAAATTTTTGCGACCAATACTCGATTTTTTGAAAAAATCTGTATTGATTCAAAAAATCATAACTCGGTCAAAGATTTTTTGCCCATTCTGGAAATTTCTGAAAAGTTGGCATTTGATGTCCTCTAAAACAGTGGACAGTGAAAAAAGTTAAATTAAAAATCACCAAATTGTTTTTACCGTGTATCATTTTTCTTCAGTGTAGTCCTTATTCATACCTACAACTTTGCCGAAGACACCAAATCAATCAAAAAATTCCTTCAGTACTTTTATAATAGATACAGATTTTTGAATTATATTTAAACGTTTAAAGCGTAGTAAGAAAGTTTTTCAAAAGACCTCAACTTATTTTCATATAGTGTTAATTATTTTGAAGTATCTCAATGTTCACACTTTCTCACCAAATTTCATTCAATCATTTTGACATCATTGACTTTATTGAAATTCAATCGCTCGCCATCAAACTTCCGCGAAATCAGAAATCATTTCAAACATGCTGTTTGTTGTCTCGTTTCCACCTGACCTCGATTATTATGATCGCTGTTGATGGCCTCGACCGGATGATTTGCTCAAAGTTCCGGAACAAAACGTCATTATTATTGCAAGCGGAGAGTGTTTGGCCACGTGGGCGTCGTTTCCCGGGTCGGAAAGTGAGTGTAGGTGGTGGATGCACTCCATCTTGTGAATGATTTATCGGAACGGAAAATTGATTCGCTTGGACAACATGACTTCAAACCGGACGATAATTTATGGCAAGGTTCTGATTCGTTTGATAAGCAACCACTTGGTTGGATGTTAGCCGGAATTGATTAGGAGAGAAGTCGTTAGCGTTGGGGTGGTGATTGGTGATCTCTTTAAGAAAATTAAATTGATTTTAATCTTAATTTCGACATTATGCAGAAATTTATGTTTAATTTACCTATAACTGGTGATTGTATTTGTTTTATTTGTTATTTATTTAATTTTTTCCAAATTTCCTAAATCAAAATGTGTCCAGAAAGCAAAACTTTGACAATCTCTTTCAAACAGCATGTGGCAAACTGTACAATTCAAATTGACTTCAAGAATAGTTTCTTGGTACCATTCCGTTTGATCTAGTAGAAAATTGATATGTTGTGGATTTCAAAACATGTTAAACAGACTGGCAATCAACCGTTCACCTCAACTACTCTTGTTATAGATGGTCTACGTCAGTCAAATTACTATGTATTTACAATATTAAAATGTTTCCTGATTCAGTCGAACAAACTCGTTCTCAGACTCTATCCTTAGTCAGAGTAGGGATCGGAGTCAGAGTCAGAGTCAGAGAGTCAGAGTCAGAGTCAGAGTCAGAGTCAGAGTCAGAGTCAGAGTCAGAGTCAGAGTCAGAGTCAGAGTCAGAGTCAGAGTCAGAGTCAGAGTCAGAGTCAGAGTCAGAGTCAGAGTCAGAGTCAGAGTCAGAGTCAGAGTCAGAGTCAGAGTCAGAGTCAGAGTCAGAGTCAGAGTCAGAGTCAGAGTCAGAGTCAGAGAGTCAGAGTCAGAATCAGAGTCAGAGTCAGAGTCAGAGTCAGAGTCAGAGTCAGAGTCAGAGTCAGAGTCAGAGTCAGAGTCAGAGTAAAAATATTTGTTTCAATTTCTACTTCAAAACCTGCCGCTAAAATCATCGATTCAAGCAAGCAGCAAACGCAAAAACAAAGAATGTAAATATCGTGGTGAAAATGGGCGCAAATTAAAACCAAAATCTAATTCGAGTCTGCGAATATAACCGAAACTTACGACCCATCGCGATAACGTGGCCCCGCTCCTATCGTCCCCTTGGTTCTGGCCAAAGAAAATGTCGCACTTGGAAAGATATATGTAATATGCTTTTGCATACATATTTATTCAAATGGCGTCGTTTTCCGTTTCGTACTGGCAGTTTTGCGCGGGCGAACGTGTGTTTATCTTGAGGTGTTCGGTGTACTACAACATGCTGCACAAGCGAATTAGAGTGGTTTTAAAATTGTTGATTCAAATGAAGTATTTTTTAAATTAAAACCATGAAAATCAGTTAACCGATAGAGAAATGTATAAAAAAAGTTAATTTAGCTTTTTCGCTGTACTCTTACAAAAATTTGAAGTTGTTCCTTTATTAAATTCAAAATTTGTGAGTAAAAATTTATTTACACACATTACACACAACAGGGCCGTAGCCAGGATTTTTGTTCGGGGGGGGGGCTTGGGTGCAAAAATTCAAGAAGTATAAAAATCAGCAAATCATTTATACCATCACTTGGTTTGTGGTATAATTATTGAGATGAATTGTAAAATTTTAATGTAATGTATGCAAAAAAGTTTTCGAAGATTTTCATATTAAGTTATCAATGTATTTATTGAAGAAACTCGTTCGTCATTTTTTTTCTTTATTTTAACAGCTAGTTTGTATTAAAGGAGTAGAGAAAGTGTTTTTTTAACATTTTCTTGAATTGTTTAATTGTAATCCAATTTCGTGATAAACGTCGCTAAATTTAAAATATACTTAACTTGAATCAAATTTTTGAAAGCATAATTTTTTTAAAAGAAATATCGATTTATCTAACCATAAGTATTATGTTTTCTGTATTTTATACTGAGAGAAATTTTAAACCGTCTGGATTTACATTTTCAGCTGTGTGATAATTGTGATGGTTTATCTAACATTTTTCATTTTTTCTAGCACAACATAAAACTCATAACTGAAATATTTGTTTTTCTTAAAATTTAATAAACAAACTTAAACAATGTTTTATTTTAATTGTTCTAAGCTATTGAAGCCATTTCGTATTTTGCGAAGCTCCTGGTGCTCTCAAAAAAAATAATTTTAATGAAATACAAAAAAATATAATCGTTGAAATTTCAGCTTCTGAAGTGTCTCCACGGCAACAAAAAAAAATTACGTCTAATCTCAAGTTTACATCAACTGAGTTTACATGTGATTCATTTTTTCCGTGTCGAGTAAATTCACATTTTTTTCTGTGTAGGCCTATAATAAATATATATTTGAAGAAAAAAAATCAGTGCCTGTGTTTAATTTTAATGTGTTAAAAAATTTAGATAAAATGTATTAAATTAATTTTTAACGCCAAAATATTCTCTGGAAGAGTTGTTAATAATGCATATGTAACCATTTTTAAATGAATATGTAACCGTTAAAATTTTCCTCGATTGCATCAAACATTAAAACGAATCATGTTTAACTTTAATATTCCGACTAAACGCCATTTTCAAATTCATTACTCATTGTATTCTGAAAATTGGTCCAGAATTTGAGCAAAAATAAAATTTTGAAACATGACAAAAAAATTTAATCAGATCTCAATTCTAAAGATAATTTTTTAATAAAATTTTAATCTTTATACATGTTTAATAATTTAGGATTGTAACCATTTATTAAAATCGATGTTTGTTCAAGCAATATCTTGACTCTAGGAACAAAATCCTGCACATTTTATGGTTTAGAAATTTTATATTTACGAAACCTTGATAAATCAAAAATAAAGAAAACTTTATGTAAGAATTCATAAATTGATTAGTTTTATCCTGTAAATCTTATGTTAGTCTGCACTTGAATTCAAACATACTAATATTCGAAGCATCAAAAAATAAGATTATTAAAACATAATTTATTGAAATGATTGAAAATTATTTTTTGAATATCTTTATTTAAAAATGATAAAATTTTTTTTTTATAATTTAAGGATTTTTTTAGTTGTATTTATTTTATATTTTTTTATGTATTTGATTTTTTAAATTTTTGGAATTTCTGATTTTTTTGAAATTATCATGTGTAATTATTATCTTAAATTTTTGTTTTAAAAGTAAAGAATACTTTATGTAAGAATTCTTAAATCAATTACATTTTTCCTGTAAATCAAATATTAGTCTGAATTTTGCTACAAGAACTATATTTTACTTTCAAACGAAAATTTTAAAAAATGTGCTGTAGTACGGAGACTCTTAAAACTCCATACAAAAAAATCTCAAGGAACGGTCAAGAAAAGGTTTACGAAAAGACTTCTCTTAAGCGGTACGCAGCTGAAAAGGAACAGAAACAAAAGCGTCGTTTGATATTTCTTCGGGAGCAATATGTGTTGATGAGATTTTGATTTGTTTATTTGGATGCGACTGAAAATAACGTTTGAAAATAATGTATTCGCTTAAATAATATTGAAGAATTGCCTCATGAAGCTGACTATCAAAACGCTGAATCTTAAAATGCTGAAAAAAGGGAAAAGCAATTACAAAAATCACTTAATTTTCTGGTAAATATAAATTAATTTTGGAATACTAGAATTCAAACATAAAAATATTTAAAGCATCCAAAAATTAAGATTGAAAAAACATAATTTATTGGATTTTGAATAACTTAATTTTAAAATGATATTTTTTTAGTTTAGGATTTCTTAAGTATCAATTATTTTATTAATTTTTCAGTTTTAGATTTTTTAATTTTTGGAATTTCAGATTTTTGATATTATTCTGTTGAATTGTTATCTTAAATTTTTATGTTTTTATTATTTTTATTTTTGATTTCTGGCATTTCTTTGTCTTATACCAAAAAAAATTAAATCAAAAATTATGAAAATTTAGAAATTTGAAAGTGTAAAATTTTTAAATCTTCAATTAGCCGTTGCGAATATTATTCTGAAGTTTATGTCACTAAACTCTGACCAAAGTTCAGAGGGTTACAAATCAAAACTACAAGCTATGGTTTTATTATTTTAAAAGTGTTCAAAACACACTTTAAATCAGTACAGTTGTTTTGCATCATTAGTTTTCAAAATATCTAGCTGATGGCGAAATCCTTTTTTCGTGAGAAAAAACTTTCCGCGGTTCCGCGACATGTTACAAAAATTCTAAATATTTTTAAACGAGCCCAAACATGTCGTATATGATTATCAAAGCAGGAAAAACATTTCAAATTTGTTTTCCGGACCGACCTGGCCGCTGGTCCTAAAAAGACTTAATCGAAATAAGTTATTTCCATTAAAATTGTGAAGCTATTTTTTTTTAAATATTGTATTTGCTCTCTGTTTTTTGGTCCATTTTGGAAAGGTGGCAACATGAACTTTGGAAAATATTTACAATTGATATTCAGAAATAAGAAATTATAAAAAAATAATAAAGAAATTTTAAAATTTTCAAAATGCAAATTCTAATCTGTAAAATCCAAAAAATAGAAATTAAATAGTTTAAAAATGAATTATTGATCAGAAATTATATAATTTGAAAGTGATGTTTAATTAATTTAATTTCAGAGTTTTTGAATCCAAGCTTAAATTTTTTTAACGTTTTGAATATTTTTATCATTTTATTTCTTCCTTTAAAAATCGCAAGCTCATGCACAAAGTGAAAATTAGATGATAATAAGTATTCACTTATTTGATCTTCCGATTTTTGATATATTAAATAAAAATTGGAGATTGGCCACGGTGGAAACTAGAAAATGTGACCAAAAGAAAGCAATTTGGACGAGTGGTTTCGGAAAAAAGGTTTACGAAAAAGTAATAAAAAAATACACACAGATATTTCTCAAGCATTTTTCTCTCAGGTCTTAGATATGTAACTAACCATATTCTTAAAACCAAAACGATAAAATTAGAATTGTATTTCTGATAATAGTCAAAATTCACTCAAATGTTTTTCATATTAAATGCTTTCGTTTTTGAAAACAAAATCTAAATATTTTTGAGAAATTATGATAAATTTTGAAAAATGTAGAGAAAAAACATGTATTAACAGTTTAAAGGTTTTAATGCAAATAAAGGAGGGCTATTAATTTTACAAACCAAATTCGACTAGCCGAAGCCTCGATTATCCAAAGTTTCGATTATCCGAAATTCGAAGGACTTCGGATAACCGAATCAGGAACAAATGAAATCGGCATGTTTTATTTGCTTGTTTTTAACATCAAATTCGGCATCTGTTTTTTTAATGGTCCAAGTTTTTGCTTTTTGGGTGTTTTTTAATACCCCTGACGGTTTCAAAAGCACCCAAAAAGCAGAAACTGGAAATTTGGTTTATTAGACCTTTAAAAAAAAACACCAGAAATATTTCTTGACCTCCATTTTGACTGCCACATTGAATCCAAAAATTCTAAATTATTTTATGGTTCTTCAGGGATCATACTTAAGTTCTACAATCAAAAATAAGACAACAAGATCTAAGGATTTTTGCTGTCCCTATTCAGACTGTAGTCCTGATTCGCCCCAGATGACGGTAATTATTTCTATATAGCCCCTTAGAGCAGTCCGCTCGGAAATTGCTATTTTCGAAGGTTAATAACTTTTTAGCAAAAAACCCAAAAAATAAGGTGTCTTCGGGAAAGTTTTTCCAAATTCAAAGAAGATATTAGTTCTGAAAATTGATAAGAACTGGATAGTTATTGCGCCTTCCATTGGTCAAAAACTGAAACAGTTGCTTTTCTCCATACAATTTGACGATTTTGCCCAAACTTGATGGTCAGTGGTCAGAAAAAGCTCAAATTTTGGAACTTAGGCTAGTGATGCGTAAATCTTTGATTTCAGGGGATAGCCCCAAGTAAGCCCAGATTTGGACCATCCTAACCAATGTAATGCTAAAACTACAAGATAAATGAGATGATACTGAATGGAACAATGTTCAAATCTGCAGCTCAATTTTTAAATATCCAAATTTTGGATCCATAATCTACAAAAACTGAGCCCGGCAATGGACAGGCAAATTACTTAGTTTGATCAATCAATTCTTGATTCTCTATCTTACAAATAATTTCTGGGAAGAGAACACACAATCATTGATTTAATATTTTTTAAGGTAGTTCAATTTTAAAAATAATGGAAAAAATTTCGGGGGGGGGGGCTGCAGCCCGGAAGCCCCCCCCCTGGCTACGGGCCTGACACACAATTTGATTAAAAATTTCATTGAAACGATGATAATTTACACAAATGTAGAGTAAAAATCATACATTACCTTTTTTCTTCTCTTCTCTTCTCTTCTCTTCTCTTCTCTTCTCTTCTCTTCTCTTCTCTTCTCTTCTCTTCTCTTCTCTTCTCTTCTCTTCTCTTCTCTTCTCTTCTCTTCTCTTCTCTTCTCTTCTCTTCTCTTCTCTTCTCTTCTCTTCTCTTCTCTTCTCTTCTCTTCTCTTTTCTTCTCTTCTCTTTTCGTCTCTTCTCTTCTCTTCTATTCTTCACAGGGCAAATTCAGATGGTTTTCTGAACCACCCTACGGCCAGCTTTGAGTAGTGTGCCTAACTTGAGCTCGTTCCGCTGGGGTCACGCCAAACTTGGAAATGGGAAAAGTTTTGGTGAAACATTTTTCACATTTAAACGATAAATTAAAATGTACCGAAAAAAAACACACTCTCCGAGAGCGTGTGCCAGGCGGTTTGTCCTAAAGCCTGGCCGGGATTAAGCGGGACTATATTGTCGTTTTCGCTGGGAAATTTGAATATCATTTGCATCGCCATCGCCGAAAACGGTGCAAGTTTTATGGAAATGTCCGAAGTAGAGATACCTATCAACTGGCGAAAGCTGCTTTTTTTTCTCTCAAAAAGCTTTTAATAAGCGAATTTTACTCTCGGTTCAAGTAGGGAACGGCTGGCTGGGGCAATTTTTATATTTTTATTTCATTGCTCCGAAATAGCACTTGTACTCAATGCATACATGCATAACAAGTGGCCAAATTGGCTGGAATTCCAGAACCAGCTGCAGCGGCTTCCAGACGTCATCACTCCCGGCGGGCTTTGGCTTCGCTGCACCCGTCGTACAAGAGAATCCCTAACGAGGTCGCTTCATTAGTTTGCTGATTGGGCCAATATTTTCGAGAGGAAACAGCTTTTCGGTGCGGAGTTGATGAGAACATTCAAAGAGCGAATGCAATCAATAAGGCTGGCCAACGAAAAAAAAATATGAAAAGTTGAAAAATCATTAGAACGTGGATCCGAATTCAAAACCTCGAAACCTTAAAATGATCCTAAAATTAGAAGATGAAAGTATCTTTTCAGACTTCTGCTGTGTGTGTTCTGTTTCAGTGAATAATTTTCAACGGCATTCGAGGACGTCATCCTCCTCCTAGCATGATGAAGCGGTCACTGGCCGAACACTGTCTGCCATGAAGGCTTCCAAAATGTCCATCATTCTAGAGTCCCGTTTACCTTGGGCCAGGGTAATTGTCTTCATCCTGCGACTTGAATTTCCTTAAAGCAGATTCTCGTAGAACTTTTTTTTTTAGTTTTTGCAAATGGAGCAGATAAACCATCTCTTTACTAATAAAAAAGTTAATTACTATGTACACAGAAAAAAATAATGTAAATTTGGAAGCTGTAATTTTTGAAGGTTGAATATTACCTCTTTTATGATGAAATTTTAACTCAATTTAGACTGGAAAAGTGACATTACACCAGAAAAGTGGTAAAATTACACATTTACAGAAGTAAAATTACACCTTTTTTCTGACATAAAAGACGTACCCCTTCCCAGATGTAATATAACCATGATTTTTTTTCTGTGTATTTTTCATCAAAAAAACACAAAAAAGTTTTAAAAACTCTGCCATTTTTCATTACTTAACTGTAAAAAAATTTGAAACATGATATTTGAAGGGAAATTTAATGCACTTTTCGTATCTAAATTAACCCAGAAAGGTATTTTTTTCGTTAAGAAATAAAAAAATATTTTAAAATATCGTGTTTTTTTCTAAATTTGCAGGGTTATTGTTTTGAGTGTAACAATGTTCTACAAAGTTGTAGAGCAGACAATTTAAAAAATTGATATATTTAAAAAAGGAGTTTGCTTGAAAACATCACGAGTTGTTGTGATTTTACGAAAACAAAGTTTTGAAAAATTTCCAAAACTTTTTTTTGTTCAATCGCAATAACTCGTGATGTTTATAAGCTAACTCGTTATGTAAAAAAAACCACGAAAATTTAAAATGAAAATTTTTGTTCTAAATGAAAAAAATACCCGACTGGATTAATGTGAAATCGAAATGTACATTAAATTTCCCTTAAAATGAAATGTTTCAAAAAAAAAATTACAGTTGAGTTACGTAGAATGGCAGAGTTTTAATTTTTTTTTGTATGATTTTTTCGATGAAAAATTCGTTTTTCAATATTTTGAGTACGCTATACAATCGGGCGTCCAAAGTCCAAATTTCTATTTCATCACCGTTTCAGGCTGCAAATTATTGAAAAATACCTGTTGAAACGAGCGGCTAAAGAGTGACGGGCACCAGTTTTTTGAGCTGAACGAAATGAAACTTCCTTCCATTTTCCGTACGCTAAAAAGCTATATTTTCCTTATTAATAACAGATAAAGTTCACAAGATACAATTTATTCACAACTTCGGTGTCTTTTCACAGCTGGAACGGATTCTCGTTCCCAGCTGCGCCCGTGCTCCCGCTTGCTTCAGTTTGTTTTCAACTTCTGATTCTTGCCAAGCGACAGCACGGGCACCTGACAAAGCAACACAAACAAAGACGAATGACGTTGAAGAGGGGGCTGCTTCGGACGCGCTCCGTCCCAACAATACCTCTTTTTTCGCATCTTCAAAAATCGAAGGGGTCGTACCGCTCCTCCGTCACGAGATATCAAAAAACGAACCTCGGTTTCTTGTTCAGTGACAAAAGTTATCCCTTAGGACAAAGTTTCAAATAAGTTGTTAGAGAATAACTCAGAAACAATTTTAAAAAAAATCACATATTAATAAAAAAATATTTTACACAAAAACACAAGTTTTTTTTTAATGTTTTACTTCATCAAAAAAGAACAACTTTTGTGCTTAGACCAAGTGAGGGCAAAAAATATTAAGCAGTGCAACGATTTTTTTATATCAAAATTATTGGGAAAACTTAAAAAAAAAAACACTTTTTTCAGATGCATAATCGGATATAAATTTGTCTCAGAAACATTGAAGATAGGACCTCTGAGCAATTCTTTACGAAATCGGCCGATTTCGACCAGCGAAATATTGAATGTTTGACCATTTTTAAATATAAGCCTGGCTTAAATAATTGTTTTCGAAATTATCGGAAAATTCACATGTTAAATTTTTCAACTTCTAAAATCGGACCCCTAGTTGCAGTGGCATGAAAATGGGGGACTTAGAAAACTTAAATTTTCCATTTTTTTAAGTCACTGTATCTCAGCAACCAGAAGTCAAATATTCAATGTCTCTTTGAAAATTGTATAGAAAATTTTCAGAACTCCCGAGCAGACGGAAATAACTTAGGAATAACATTTATAACAAGATTTGTAATTCGTCGTTATGATTTTTATGTTATTGAATTGTTATTGTAATAACAGACTAATAACATTTTTAGTTATTCTTCGAACAAATCTTTGTTATTATTTTTTGTTATTTCAACAACTAATCCGATCATCCCAATAACAGTTGAAGGTATTCTTCCATAACATAAAATGTTATTCCAAAGTTGTTTTGGCTTTCAACCAATATCAGACCAATAACAAATTTTGTTATGATAACATAAACTGTTATTAAACCCTTGTGCAAAAATGATTTTTTCATGAAGATTCCATAACACTTTCTGTTATTTTAACAGTATTTGTTATTGAAATGGCATGAATTTTGTTATTACCGTCTGCCCAGGCTTTTTAAAAACATGTTTTCAGAATTAATTACATATATGAGCAATTCTCTACCAAAACCGGAAATGGATTTTATTTGTATTTTTTGATTTGGCTCAAACTTTGTGGGGGCCTTCCCTATGACCAAATATGCTATTATGTGTCATTGGTTCACCCATACATGTCTCCATACAATTTTGGCAGCTTTTGAGTGAATTTTCTGATCAATTTGGTGTCTTCGGCAAAGTTGTAGGTATTGTTGAGGACTTTTGAGAAAAAAACTCAATTTCCCAAAATACGTATTTTTTGATTTTCGAGATTTTTTATATGTTTTAGGGGACAAAAATCCGCAACTTTTGAGCCGTAGAGAAGCATGGTCAAAAAATCTGCCGCCGAGTTATGAATTTTTGAAAAAAAATGTGATTTTTGGAAAAAATCGAAGTTTTATGCAAAAACAAGTTTGACATTACTTTTTAATGCAAAATTGAATTTGCAATCGATGATAATGATAAAGGGCTCCGTTTTCAAGATATAGCCACCGAAAGTTTGATTTAAGCGAAATATTTGCAGTTTTTCAATTTTTAAAAATAGTGACCCTGAGTGACCATTTCTAAAAATATTTTTTTTGAAAAGTTCAGAAAATTTGCTATAAAATTGTCTAAGAGACATTGAAGATTCGACCTCTGGTTGCTGAAATACAGCGGCTTAAAGAAAAAGAAACACGAAAATTGAAGTTTTCTAAGTCTCACCCAATCAACCCACCATTTTCTAATGACGATATCTCAGCAATTAATGGTCCGATTTTCAATGTAAATACATTAAACATTCGTGAAATTTTCCGATCTCTTCGAAAAAAATATTTTGAATTTTTAAATCAAGACTAGCATTTTAAATGGGCGTAATATTCAATATTTGGCCCTTTTAATATGTTAGTCTTGATTTAACATTTTTCCCTTGGGCGACATTTTTGACCATAAATTTTCTATGGCTCAAAAATTTTGGTTTTTGGTCCCCTAATCATGTAAATAATACCAATTTTGGGTAATTGAGTTTAAAAAAAAAAGTTGCCAAAATTGTAAGGAGACTTGTATGGGTAAACCATTGACACAAAATGGCCTCTTCAGTCATAAGGAAGGCCCCCATAAAGTTAGAGCCAAATAAAAAATACAAATAAATCTATTTCCGGTTTTGGTTGCTCCTCTAGTTTCTGAAATACAGTCACAAAAAAAAGAAACAAGAAATATACACCCAAAACTGGGCAACGCTAGTCCGAGAGAATAATGGCTTGGATACGAGAGAATAGTGGTACCACTTACGAACACAGAATACACAGCTCGAGATGGGTGAGAGAATCATTCTCTCGAGGTTCATTTGCAGAAAATGTTCATCCGTCAACAAAAAAAAATAAGTGTCGACTACGGGAATCGAATCAGAGACCTTTGACACACTAACCCAATGACCTAACTGCCTCGGCCACCAAAACTTGGTGAAAAAGGAGTGGTCAGATGTCGATGTATGACACTTGTTGGAGATTTATTGTTACAATAATAAACTCATTTGTTATGGTGGTGTGAGTTGGTAGCATTATTCTCTCAATTTTAACGCTGAGCCATTAATTAATTTTGAGAGAACGATTCTCTCGACGCAGAATTATGCGTGTAACGTTGTTTGGTAATCACTCAAATTGTACTTTTGATCCGATATTCAAAGTCAAATAATGAAACAAACGTGAAATTTTCTTAAACAATTTAATATTCTGATATAAATGGAAAGCTCAATATCGAATATCGGATCAAAAGAACAATTTGAGTAATAACCAAAAAAAAAAACTCATTTCCTCTTTGTTTTTATGAGCTGCTGGAAAATCAGCATTTGAAAATATAGTACAATCCAAAGATTCTGAGACAAACTGATAAAAAAAAACCTGAACTCTTCGTTTTTTTTTTTGCAATTTTGCAACCTAAGAACTATTTAAAAAAAACTTGGCGACATTTTCCTAAATAGCAAACGTTAGGTGCATTTAAAGAATGAATTACTCAAATTTTCAATTTTGGATATATAATTTTTATAAGTTATATTTTTTGTGCCACCTTAAATCCTCTCACCCTACCCGTTGCAGCTGTAGGTCCAGTTCTCCGGCAGCTTATGCTGTCCATCTCCCTCAAACGTGGAAAACCTTCGCGCGCTGTGGCATCATTCCGTTGCATTAATATTAATGATAAGCACGGGTGGCGTGGTGGAGCCATCATGACCCAGTCAGTGTCGGAGGTAGGACAAACTCGGTTGCCGCCTTCCCGGAAAATTCATAAATCCAGCGGATAGAAGGCCCATCATCACAGGGCGATAATGGTGGCCAAGGTACATTTTCGGTTACACATTTTTGGGGCCCGGGATTAGCGCGCCCGCGATAATGAAGCTTTTGACCTTTCTGTTCTGTTGATATTTTAAACAGCGTGCCAACTTTTAAAGTTAGTAGAAAAGAAAAAAATGAATCGTTTTGAAAATAATACATTAAATTGACAACACAATTTACAACCACGAATCACCAATTTCGCAACCCCAAGCCAGCCCTAAGAATACTTTTCAATAATGAATTTCCTTAATTACGCCAAACCCTTCAAGATGTTATTCTTCAACCTGCAAGAGGAAACCATTTCCAGCAAAACTTGCCTCGGTACCTGGAGGGGAGGTTGAAGCCAAACGTTTCTTTGAAAGATACGAAAACTGTTCCATTGCGCCTGCACGAACGTTTGAAAGTGAGTTTCTGAGGAAAGGGGAAAGTATTTTAATTAATTTTTTTAAGATAAACAGTGTAAAGTCTGCTCTCTCTTAGGGGTTTAGTCGGCATGAGTTTTGTCCCGAAGGAAAAGCCATTATCCATAATTTACCTTGATTTCAAGGGGGCTTTGCTTTATTTTGTTGTGTTCTACTACTGTATTCAAAATGAATTTGAAAAATAGAAATTTTTCCACCACAAAAAAAAACTGCCAATCTTGAAAGCTAAAACTTGGCTCAACCTCTGCCAGCGTCCAAACGAATTGCTTTAACTTTTAAGCTGTCAGCAGATTTCAGTCCGAAAGGTGAGTTTTCATCCTCGGTCAACCGTAAGTAATCCGATTTCCCGTTCGTCGATCGTGAATGACTTCGAAAAATGCTGAATGGAATTGTTTGCGGATGGATTTACCTTTGGCCAACTTTTTTCATTGGTCTCAATGGAAAAGTGGAATGGTTTCGATTCTTCAAAAACAAATAAAAAGTTAAACACGTTGAAAATAAATTGGAAAAAAAACACTTTTTCGGGGGCAGTTGAAAAGCTTTACTTATGCCATAAGCATTTTTTGTGCTTATTATCAATAATTATCTTAAAATTGCATTTTTTTTTATTTAAAAAATTCTTCTCTTAATGTCCCATTATAATGCTCAAAAATATACATGATATTCTCAATTAGAATAGGTTTAAAAATCTTCAAAGGAATATTAACCTTCAGACGACCTTACGAATGGTCCATTTAACGTTAAAAAATCAATTTATACACTTTTAATGAAAAGTTTTAAAGAAAAAAAGTTAAACTCGTTTGGATATTAATATACAAAATATTTATCAAAAATCTACGTTGTTGATCATATTGACTTAAAACAGTCTCAACATCTTCATAGTAAATGAAAATTATAAAATAGTGTAATGAAGGATCAACCTGAAGAGAAAATTATTGTTATTTATATCTAGCAAGTAATGGTTCCAATATCCCACAACCTTGAATTTTTCGAGCTGAATTATTTGCCTTCTCTCACAAGGAACCCTCACTCATATACCTCGATAACATCGCAAATTTGAATAAGGTTCCCGGAATGGGTGTAGCTTTCAAAAAATCTGCACATCCAAGCAAAAAAAAACGGGAAACCTCGGACTTCTTTTTCCTCCCTTCACCAGCAGATCTGCAACCAACTTTTGAGCTGCTGTCGCCGCTGGGATGAGGAAAATGCTGTGTGAGGTTATGTGTGTGAGTGTGCACACAAATGAAAATGTATGTTTGCACTGACGTCGTGTCCAACCACGTTCTTTTCCACCACCATCACACATTCAGCCATCCATCACGCACACAGAACACACACACAACTCACACAGAAGGAAAGAAGGAAGAGTTCTAGACAGCATTATAAAAGTCCTTTTATGCTGATGACCCACTTACCACTCCGAAATAACCATTTGAGCAGCAGCAGTGCAGTCAGCATCAGCATTTCTGGGAGCACGGATTTTTTTTTCTCTGCTTCTGTTGCTCGCTGCTGGTGGGTTCCGTTTCGTTGCTAGGTTTGACTGTCTTGCTTTCATGTCAGAGGCCCGAAAGCGGGTGCCGGGTTCACCAAAGAACCGCAAAGTGGAGTTTATTAAAAATTTTCGATTTATTTCACACTGTTACATACCACGATTTAAAAAAAAATCTGGAGAAAAACAAAGAAAAAAAAGTTTTTGCGAAAAAAACCAAAATCAAATCAAAGGGTTTTATGTTTTATGTTTTATGTTTTATGTTTTATGTTTTATGTTTTATGTTTTATGTTTTATGTTTTATGTTTTATGTTTTATGTTTTATGTTTTATGTTTTATGTTTTATGTTTTATGTTTTATGTTTTATGTTTTATGTTTTATGTTTTATGTTTTATGTTTTATGTTTTATGTTTTATGTTTTATGTTTTATGTTTTATGTTTTATGTTTTATGTTTTATGTTTTATGTTTTATGTTTTATGTTTTATGTTTTATGTTTTATGTTTTATGTTTTATGTTTTATGTTTTATGTTTTATGTTTTATGTTTTATGTTTTATGTTTTATGTTTTATGTTTTATGTTTTATGTTTTATGTTTTATGTTTTATGTTTTATGTTTTATGTTTTATGTTTTATGTTTTATGTTTTATGTTTTATGTTTTATGTTTTATGTTTTATGTTTTATGTTTTATGTTTTATGTTTTATGTTTTATGTTTTATGTTTTATGTTTATGTTTTATGTTTTATGTTTTATGTCTTATGTTTTATGTTTTATGTCTTTATGTTTTATGTTTTATGTTTTATGTCTTATGTTTTATGTTTTATGTCTTATGTTTTATGTCTTATGTTTTATGTTTTATGTTTTATGTCTTATGTTTTATGTTTTATGTTTTATGTTTTATGTTTTATGTTTTATGTTTTATGTTTTATGTTTTATGTTTTATGTTTTATGTTTTATGTTTTATGTTTTATGTTTTATGTTTTATGTTTTATGTTTTATGTTTTATGTTTTATGTTTTATGTTTTATGTTTTATGTTTTATGTTTTATGTTTTATGTTTTATGTTTTATGTTTTATGTTTTATGTTTTATGTTTTATGTTTTATGTTTTATGTTTTATGTTTATGTTTTATGTTTTATGTTTTATGTTTTATGTTTTATGTTTTATGTTTTATGTTTTATGTTTTATGTTTTATGTTTTATGTTTTATGTTTTATGTTTTATGTTTTATGTTTTATGTTTTATGTTTTATGTTTTATGTTTTATGTTTTATGTTTTATGTTTTATGTTTTATGTTTTATGTTTTATGTTTTATGTTTTATGTTTTATGTTTTATGTTTTATGTTTTATGTTTTATGTTTTATGTTTTATGTTTTATGTTTTATGTTTTATGTTTTATGTTTTATGTTTTATGTTTTATGTTTTTAAAGAATTATAAAGAATAATAAAGATTTTTGAAGAATTCTTAAAAAGCTTTAAAATATTTCAAAGAGTTTTAAGGAATTTGAAAAAAATGAAGAATTTTAAAGTAGTTAAAACAATTTTTAAGAATTTTGAAAATTTAAAGAATTTTTAAAGTATTGAATATTCTAAGTACTTTAAAAATTTCGAGGATTTAAAAAAGTTTGAAAATTTTAAAAGCTTAAAAAAATTAGGTATTGCAAAAATTTGGAAAAATTAAATTAATAAAGTTTTTTGAAAATATTAAAAATTTAAAAACTTTTAAAACTTAAGAAATTTTTTGACATTTAAAAATTTTGAGAACTTTAACATTTTTTTCAAAAAATTCAGAGTTTTGAGAATTTTTAAAATTTTATAAACTTTTAAAATTTTGAGAATTTGTAGAGTTTTGAGAGTATTCTAAAGATGAGAATTTGGTGAACTTTGAGAATTATAAAAAATAAAAATTCGTTGAATCAAACAAAAATAAAATTCGAGATTTTTGAAAAATTTTAAAACTTTTAGAATTTTGAAACGATTGGAAAATTGAAAGTTAAAAAAATGTTAAATTGAGAGATTTAAAAAACAAATTTAAAACATTAAAAATTGGATGGAGAATTTAGTTTTTAGTTTTTAGTTTTTAGTTTTTAAGTTTTTAGTTTTTAGTTTTTAGTTTTTAGTTTTTAGTTTTTAGTTTTTAGTTTTTAGTTTTTAGTTTTTAGTTTTTAGTTTTTAGTTTTTAGTTTTTAGTTTTTAGTTTTTAGTTTTTAGTTTTTAGTTTTTAGTTTTTAGTTTTTAGTTTTTAGTTTTTAGTTTTTAGTTTTTAGTTTTTAGTTTTTAGTTTTTAGTTTTTAGTTTTTAGTTTTTAGTTTTTAGTTTTTAGTTTTTAGTTTTTAGTTTTTAGTTTTTAGTTTTTAGTTTTTAGTTTTTAGTTTTTAGTTTTTAGTTTTTAGTTTTTAGTTTTTAGTTTTTAGTTTTTAGTTTTTAGTTTTTAGTTTTTAGTTTTTAGTTTTTAGTTTTTAGTTTTTAGTTTTTAGTTTTTAGTTTTTAGTTTTTAGTTTTAGTTTTTAGTTTTTAGTTTTTAGTTTTTAGTTTTTAGTTTTTAGTTTTTAGTTTTTAGTTTTTAGTTTTAGTTTTTAGTTTTTAGTTTTTAGTTTTTAGTTTTTAGTTTTTAGTTTTTAGTTTTTAGTTTTTAGTTTTTAGTTTTTAGTTTTTAGTTTTTAGTTTTTAGTTTTTAGTTTTTAGTTTTTAGTTTTTAGTTTTTAGTTTTTAGTTTTTAGTTTTTAGCTTTTAGTTTTTAGTTTTTAGTTTTTAGTTTTTAGTTTTTAGTTTTTAGTTTTTAGTTTTTAGTTTTTAGTTTTGAATTGATTAAATTTTCTAAAACGGTTCGGAAATATTATCAGTTAAACAGTACGGTATTCCATAACACCCTCCTCTGTCAGCACACCCCAGCTTGCAGCATTGTTGCACTTCCGGTGTATCTTTGGGAGCAATGAATGTTTGCGCCCCCATCGTGGGTGGAACTGGTTGGCTTATCCGGACCGGAGAGGGGGCGTGAGCGTGGGTGGACCCTTATTTCGCTTGTTTTGCATTTGTAAAAAAGTGGCAAAAACTTGTTCCTGGTCCTGTGGTTCGGGACCTTTCCTCCGCTGGGCGATGACTATCTCTGTCTCTCTCTTACTCGCTCCTTTGCTTGTTTAAATGTTTCCTATTTCCGGTGAATAATTTATTCCGGTTTATGCTAATTTCGCTTTCCGGCTCTCGCGTACTCGCGCCCTTTCGACACACAAAAAAATGGTGGGCTGACGGGGTTCCGGATGGGGTTGTTAAGGGCATTTGGATGGGAAGTTTTGAGGGTTTTTTAGTTTTTTGTTGTTTCGGCTTTTATGGTGAAGGACTAAGCTGAGAGTGCATGGTAATAGAAAGAAGCCTTTCTAGCTATGCACTCAAGTTTGGATTCAGTTTAAACTATGAAATTGAAATTTACGATTTTTTAGAGAAATAAAATAGAATAACAAACATTACAAAATAATTCAGCAAAAAGAACTAATTGTGCGGGAAGTCATTTTCAGGGTACCACTTGAGAAGAAATGGAACTAGGTTTACTTTTTCCCTATTTCCACTTTTCACTCTTCAACCACCAGGATGGTGTGCGCCTACGGTTGAAAAGTGTCAAATGAAAATAAAACCTGCGCAAATAAAATTTCCAGAAGTGGTGGTCCGTACAGCATCTACAGTTTTTTTATTCTTCTCAAGCACGCTGCAGCAACTCCCCTTCCAGGATGCAGCAAAACTACTCGAATGAAGAGACGTGTCCTGCACTCAATCTGCCTGGCTGTGACAGAACCCTTGAGTTATCATCAAAACATTTTATTTTGCGATAGTTTTTGCTTCAAAATATCAGAATGTAGTTTAAAAAAAAACTAATTCTAAATTGGATTTAATATTTGTTTTTTAAACGATTCTTTTCAAATAAAAAAAAGTGGTGCACATTCCACGCCAATGACCAGCATTCTTCAGGAAAAAAAACTACCGCAACGTTGTCGAGAGAAGGTGTCTCAAGTGGGCAAAGAATCGTCCTCCTTCCCAGAAGCAAGAGGAACTGGGTGGAAACGAGTCCAGGTGCATTCGCTAGAGGTTTCTGCTAACGATTTTATTTGACGTGCAGCTGTTTCTTCTGCTGCTGCTGGTGGAAGAAACAGGATCAGGAACACCGGATCCCACAGATAGTTCAAATAGTGCGTGTTCGATTGGAATTGTTTACCTTGGAACGGAACTGTCGTCTGAGGAAAAAAAAATCTATACGTGAACTCTGGGGAAGGAGATTAGTACTGGTGCAACGAGAACAGAGCTGGTGGGATGTTTTAAAGGATGTTTTATTTGCACTTGAAGGCCTCTTATATTCTGGTGATGTTTTTCTAACTAAATGGATCATTTTCAGATGTTGATATTATAGATAACTACCCTTCCCTTGATAACTCACCGTAATCATCCTTAAAATTTAAGAAAATATGAAATAAAAAAGTTTACAGTTTGAAAAGCTGAGCGAATACCCTACAATCTTCTCGCACCTCAAAATTTTTCAAATCGATGAAAATTAAGTTTTCTAAGTGTCACCTAATCAGCAAGCAATTTTTAACTGAACATACCTCGCAAACAATTGGTCGAATTTTCAATGTTGAGAAATGAAACTTTTGTGAAATTATAAAATCAAGCTACAAATAGATAATTTTCCTAATTTCGTAGTCTGGACAACGTTATATTTGAAATCGAGAATAAATCTTTCTAAAATCGACCTTATTCAACCATATCTTGTTAAATTTGCAATGATTTCAATAAGAGTATATCTTTTGAAAATGTACCAAGTTTCAACATTGTTCACTAGAGGTGGGCAAAATCGCACTTTTTTAGGAGCCGCTCATTTTCGTTCGCTCATTAAAAAGAGCCGCTCTTTTGAACGGCTCTTTCGCTCTTTTTTAAAATGTGATTTTGAGAGCTATTTCACATTGGATTTATATAAATTATTTTAAAAAATAACTAAAAATGAAAAGATGCCCTTAAAAAATCATAGGTCTTGGCGTTCTCTATGTAAAAATTTCTACTTGAATCTTAACGTTTGAATGATTGAATTGCATCCAAACTTAAATCTAGGACTTTGGAGAAATTGCTATTAATTTTAAAATGGCGTTTATTTCTGCGAACATCAAACTATTGCTGATATTTTATTAAGAGAAAATATTTTGTTAACTCTTTTCTACATTCTGATTTGATCGCTAATAATAACAAACGCTGAAGTTTATTCGGGCAAGAGAAATTATTTTTTTCATAATCTCTAAGCTATTAAGTAGATTTTTATTAATAATTTACAAGTTAAGCAAATTTAAATGCTCAATTTTGTATTCGGGTAATACTTGAATATACGATGAATATAATTAAAAGTTTCTTAATTTTGTTTTAAAATTCATATACTTTTGAAATAAAAAAACAGCAGGAAACTGAATATATATGCTTGAAAACTTTTAAGTGGTGTTCAAAGATTGACATCAATGCTATTGAGAGTCTTTCAATATATATTGATGAGAAAGTTGCTATAGACTCCCCAACGACGATTCAGCTCTGAAAATAGCTCCTCATTAACATGCCGTTTTTTTTTATTTTAAAGTACTTGAAAAGTACTTTTTGTACAATTATTGAAATATTTGAAATTGTATTTTCAATTCTCAAAACAAAATTTTACAGTAAAATATGTTACAAATTCAATAAATTATATTTATAACAAGTTAGTTTTAAAACTTCGACCATTTTGGAACGATTCTTTCAAAAGTACGGAGCCGGCTCTTTGAGCGGCTCGCTCTTTTTTTGCCCAACTCTACTGTTCACAAAATATCGTATTATTTTTGAAAGTATTCAAATTTTCATAATTTGCAATATAATTATCAATCGAAGAAAAATGTAAACTTTTCTAAATTTAAATTTTGCAAAAAAATGTATTTTTTTTACTTTTTTATAGTTGTTACGAAAAAATTAATATGGGCAATTTAGTATGCGATTTTACTTTAGTAAAGTTTTTTTTGTTAAATGCTAAAACTTTCACAAAGAACTATATTTTTTTAAAATACAGTCCAGACTCGATTATCCAAAGGCTTCAAAACAATTTCACTTCGGATAACCAACATTTCAGATAGTCGAAGCATGAAATACTTGTTTTATCGTTGTCTTATTTTTGATTGTCGGGCTTAAATATGACCGCAAACCTAATTATTTAAACCAAGATGGCGGCCAGTATGGCTGTGATGAAATGTTGAAAACATGAATTTCATTATTTAATAGGCAACAAACTATTCAAATTTGACTGAGGTCGCAGAACTCAAATTTGAAGTTAAAAACAAGAAAATAAAATAAAAACTAAAAACAAATTGTTTGTGATTCGAACGAATAATCGAGTCTTGACTGTACTCTCAAATTTTCAAAATATGCAATATGGCTATTAAGACCAAATTTCGCTTCGTATTGAAAATTATGAAAATTTTAGTTTTTTTCGAAAAAATTACGATATTTACATTGAATTAAAATTTAAAAAAAAAAATCAGTTAGTCTGATATTTGAAACCACAAAAGATGGGCTCTTTCCCGACATTTTGCGGGGTCTGGTAAAATATTTCGTCGGGGGGTCTAAAGCAAATTTTTTTTGAAGATTTTTTTTTTGATTTTATAGGATTTTTCAAAAGAAAAGTCGATAGAAATCTATGGGTTCATGTGCATATCCAAATTTCTTATGAATGTGCCTCAAGAGACTCTAAATTACATATTTGACCTCAAATCAAAAGTTTTCATCCCAAAATTTACCAGACCTAGCTTTCTTTGAAATAACCCCAACATCCAAGCTGGAAACCTCATAACGACCGAATAAAAATCATTTCTTTGTACAATTTGTCGTGAAAATACAGCAACAGATAGTCCGGATACAAATTCGAGCTTAAACCATTGCTAAACTTAAGCTATTAATTACCCAAAAGATTCCCAACATTATTTTTTCAATCCTCTGCCATACAACACTAAAAGTGATTTTTTTTCCAAAATTCTTGGATTTAATTCCCATTCAAACGATGAACACTGCTCGAATTTGTATCCGGGCAATTTGTTACTGTATTTTTATGACAAATTGTACAAAGAAAAGACTTTTATTCGGTCGTTCTGAGGTTTCCAGCTTGGATGTTGGGGTTATTTCAAAGAAAGCTAGAAATCTGGTATAATTGGGTTGAAAACATTTGAATTGAGGTCAAATATGTAATTTAGAGTCTCTTGAGACACAGTTAAAAAAAATTGATGGATATGAACATGAACCCATCAATTTCCATCGACTTTTCTGAATAAATAATCCTTTAACACAAACTTATGGGAAATCGGACGAGCTTTCCGGTAAACATATTTACGAGACTGAAAAATCAAGTCTGTCATATAGAAATTGCCAAAAACCACTAAAAAACCAATTTTTCAACATTTTTATTCTTAAACTCGCTGTATCATCACAAGGATTGGACATAGGACAATGGTCAATATGGAGACTATTATGTTAAAATTGTCTGGGAAATCGATTCCCGCTATCGGTTTTTGAAAATTTTGACGTTTAGACCACTGTTTAAAAAACAGTTTTAGTATATGATTTTTGTTTTTTTTTTAAGGAGACATACCATCCTGCATTTTTCGTGAGTCTTTTTGTCACATTTTAGGCTATTTTCACAAAAAATTTGAGCGAAAAAAAATCGTGACATCACCTTAAAATTTAATTTTTAAACATAAAAAATGAAAAATCTCATAACTTTGACGTGTATTTTTCTTTCAGTGTATTTTTTTCAAACAGCCCGTCTAATATCCTATAAGTTTGTCTTAGACCACTTTTTGATACGATGTAACAGCTTAGAGATACAGCAATATTTAAATTAATACAAAAATATTTAAAACCCTTACACCCTTCTCAAATGTCATTATCGAGTGCGACTGCCTCTATATACACAAATATGGCTTATATAGGCCTAGGATAACATGTCTACTAAGTTTCATTGAAATCCGGGAGGGTCGGGTACAAAAATACCAGAAAAATTCCTGATTTGAGCTGGAATTGCTCGGAAAATTAAATCAAAATGTGAAAATGAGGACTTTTCCATACTGGTTTCCAAATAAAATTAAAATGCAATGCGCAAAGTGTGGACGCAACCAATCGCTCTCAAATTTTGGGGAGTTGTTTAGGGCATAAAAAACATTGATCTGGTTTGTTGATTTGGTCTTTTTTTGAATTCTCCTTTTAACGACGAACGAGTCTAATATCCATATTGCAAATTATGGAAATTAGAGTTTTCCAAAAAACGGTATTTTGTGAACAATTTTGAGTATTTATATTTTGAAACTTATTACATTTTCAAAAACAAAGCAAAGCAATCCACTTTAACGACCCACTGGTCTTTTTTGTGGTGTCTGTTGCAAGTTTCTGCTCATTTCTAGGCGTCCGAAGGTTATGTGTGGTGAGTCACCCAAAACCCCTTTTACGCAAATGGACCGACGTTTTACTTCCCCATCCGATAGAAGGCCAGGAGGATAAGGCGGGAATCGAACCCGAGCCCATAGCAACTTGGGGATCGGCAGCCGAAGCCGCTAACCACCGCGCCACGGGGGGGCCCCTTTGTTTTCAAAAACTAAATTCTTATTAAAAGCAATGAAAATTCAACATGATATAGTTCAGTTAGGTTGATTTTGGATAGATATTAAAAATGAGTTATTGTCCATTATCGGCGATAAGTTAATCGCCGATAGGATTATCGAAATAACGATTACAATAGATTAATCGTTATCGTCTCGACGATATCGATGGAACTATCGTTATCGTTATCAAGCCTCGATAATTTTTCTCGGTAACAACCTTGATTTTTTTAAAATAGCCCAAGAGCAGAAATAACTCATATCACAAAAGTCTCCCCCATTGTGCAAACGTTTCCATTGATCGGCTTTAGTTGGCCCACGTTCAATTTAATTATCATCGAAGAGATTAAAATTTTCCGCGATTTTCAGTCCGGTGCAATTAATTTCCCCCTCGTGCTCCCCGTAACGAGCGCCAAACTGTTCGGCAAACTTGGCATGCAGTAGAGACAGTTTTAATTATTCGGCGAAAGCAGTCGATAACATCATCGGATAAAAAGTTGAACTCTGCTTCAAACTGTTGCTCGCACTTTTGTCACGGGCAACGCTGGAGCTGGCGCTGAACTGCACTGAAAGAGAGGACGTATTATATAGATTTGTGATGAAGTTGCTCCCAATCGAAGGGGAGCTGCTATTAATGAGTTGGTCATTAGGAAAAGTGGAGAATGGTGCTGCTGCTGACAGTGCTCTACAACTTGTTGAAGGGAAAGTTATCTGCAGGTGCAATTGAAGTGGAAGAACATCATAGCTTCAGCGATATTGAGAATAAATGAAGATAATTCTTTGTTTGGTATTTTATTTTGTTTTGAATATTTTTTGAAAAAAAAAAACAAAATGATACAACTGAATTTTTTTCTTCAAGAAACTTTTGTTGTCTACATGCTAAACCTCTCCAGTCCGTGGTCCCACCAAGTTCGTCGAACAAAAAATTGCTCTCAAAATGTGCTTGAAAACTCTGTCGAAAGAAAAAGAGGAAAATTTGCTGTCAACTTCCGGCTCGCCCCCTCGCCACAGCAGAGCAAATATCCCATCCTGGTCCTGCCCCAACATCATTTTCCCGTTACGTGTGTCGAAGCCCTTTCACGTTTTTCATCTCATTTTCCGCCAGCAATTGCAAATTGACAGAATAAGTTTTTTTTTCTTCCTCACTCGTTCTCTTTCTTGCTGGCTTATTTTCTTTTTGCGGGAAAAATTCCCACCTCCTCCTTCCTCCTCGTCTGCGATTAAGTGCAAAGATTATCTGCGGGGAAAATGATAAAGTTTTCAATGACATAAAAAGCCCTTTCCTCGATGGGTGAGTGGGTGGTGGGTGGCACACAGCATATTAAGTGACTCTTTTGTGGGTGGGTGGATGGAACGATGGAAAAAAGCAGCGTTGAAACAGGAGAGGGGCGACGAAGGTAGAGGGGATGGTTAAATAGTTTTCCACAAAGTTCATTTAAGAGCAATGTCAATTACAGAGCTCTTTCACCCAGAATCTACCGGGGAGACCCGATGAAGGAATAAGAAACTGTTCTGTTCACAAGTTCTGTGCTAATATTTGCCTACAGCAGTAGGGGATTCAAATGCTGATGTCGGGAATTTAATGAAGCTTTATGAATTGGCTCAGTGGATTTGTGTCAAATATGTTTGGTTGTTTCGACAGAAACAGTGACACATTTACAAGTGGCTCTCTCAATAATTCTGCCATTCCAATTAATTAAAACTGAAGACGCATAAAGTAATCCCCTCAGAAAAACAATTGAAATTCAATGTCAGATTCCAAAAAAATGAATAAAGATTTCAACAACTGCTTTCGTGAGATTCTACGAGAAGAAGAGAAATATCCCGCAATCGTGAAAAGGCTAGGTTTAAATCGGTGGGCAAGGTGGTTCATATATCACATTTTACGACACAATTTTCTTCGATCTCGTTAACTTTTCCGCTCCCGCTCTGTGTGTTTCTGCACTAGCGCATCGTACTCTTACCACTATTGCACGGAAATTTCTAAAGTCTTTAAAAATATTTAAAATCACAAAAAAATCATTGAAAACTAGGCAATCCTCTGAGACGTCGTATTTTTTTATTTTGATTTTAATGAAATTAAGCAAATCTAGATTAAATTTCAAAACAACCTATCCGTCATGGGTTTTATATGCAGATAGAACTTTTTGAAAACTTAATCTAGAAATACTTTTTTTATGGGTAATTCTCTACCAACTCACACGAAATCGGGAAAAGTTGCCCCGACCCCTCTTCGATTTGCGTGAAACTTTGTCCTAAGGGGTAACTTTTGTCCCTGATCACGAATCCGAGGTCCGTTTTTTGATATCTCGTGACGGAGGGCGGTACGACCCTTCCATTTTGAACATGCGAAAAAGAGGTGTTTTTCAACAATTTGCAGCCTGAAACGGTGATGAGATAGAAACTTGGTGTCAAAGGGACTTTTATGTAAAATTAGACGCCCAATTTGATGGCGTACTCAGAATTCCGAATAAACGTATTTTTCATTGAAAAAAAACACTAAATTTTTTTTTAAAATTCTCCCATTTTCCGTTACTCGACTGTAAAAAATTTAGGAACATGTCATTTTATGGGAAATTTAATGTTCTTTTCGAATCTACATTGTCCCAGAAGGGTCATTTTTCACTTAGAACAAAATTTTCCATTTTAAAATTTCGTGTTTTTTCTAACCTTGCAGGGTTATTTTTTAGAGTGTAACAATGTTCTACAAAGTTGTAGAGCAAACAATTACAAAAATTTTGATATATAGACATAAGGGGTTTGCCTATAAACATCACGAGTTATCGCGATTTTACGAAAAAAAGTTTTGAAAAAGTTATTTTTTGCGTTTCTCTTTGTTTCGTCGTTCGTGTCTGTCGCGGGTGACCATGAACGGCCATGATCGATGACGACCAACTTTTTCAAAACTTTTTTTCGTAAAATCGCGATAACTCGTGATGTTTATAAGCAAACCCCTTATGTCTGTATATCAAAATTTTTGTAATTGTCTGCTCTACAACTTTGTAGAACATTGTTACACTCCAAAAAATAACCCTGCAAAGTTAGAAAAAACACGAAATTTTAAAATGAAAAATTTTGTTCTTAATGAAAAAATGACCCTTCTGGGACAATGTAGATTCGAAAAGTACATTAAATTTCCCATAAAATGACATGTTCCAAATTTTTTTACAGTCGAGTAACGGAAAATGAGAGAATTTTTAAAACTTTTTTAGTGTTTTTTTCGATGAAAAATACGTTTATTCGGAATTCTGAGTACGCCATCAAATCGGGCGTCTAATTTTACACAAAAGTCCCTTTGACACCAAATTTCTATCTCATCACCGTTTCAGGCTGCAAATTATTGAAAAACACCTCTTTTTTCACATGTTCAAAAATGGAAGGGGTCGTACCGCCCCTCCGTCACGAGATATCAAAAAACGGACCTCGGATTCGTGATCAGGGACAAAAGTTACCCCTTAGGACAAAGTTTCACGCAAATCGAAGAGAGGTCGGGGCAACTGCTGTGTGAGTTGGCGGAGAATTACCCTTATATAAAAAATAAGCAATTCTCTGAATAATGGGAATCTTTTTCAATTGTTTTAATTAGAGCTTGTTTTAAAATTTTGCCGAAAAAAATTATCTCCAAAAAACATCCTGTATCTTTGCAAGATCAATTCCTAGCGCTTTGCGAGGTTGTACAAAGTTGTTTATCGGATCAAAACCTATTAAAACCTAAGAATAGGAAAATTTGACCGAATTTTGAGAAATTTTCTCTAAGAAGACGTAAAAAGTTACAATTCTCCATAGTTAATTGATTAAAGTTCCATACTAACTTCAGTTCAAAACTGGAGCAACTAAACCTTGACCAAATGAGCTCAAATTTTCTGTCTAGCTTCAGGAGTCATAGATCTTTAAAATGCCGGTTGATGCGCTCGAAATCAAACACTTTTGTCTGGCTTGTTTTGACCAAACAGGCCATTTTGTTTGCCATTTGTCCATTCATTTCTTCATACAATTTTGGCAACCTTCCATACAAAAAGGCTGCCAAACTACTGTAACGTCATGATATGAAATCCGGACAGTGACAGTGTAATAAGTTGGAAACATACAAATTTCAGCATGAGGTAGTAAATTTTAAGAAAATGCATGCAAAAAATGTCATTTGTAATCATTTTTCATCAGAACTTTGAAATTAAAACGACTTGTTGTGCTTCGGATTCCGGACACTCATTTTTGCTAATGAATCGCACAAATTTGGACTGAAATTTTAGTGAATGTCATTCTTTAGGTCTTAAACAAGCTGATAACACCAAAAAAAATCGATTTTTTGTATTAATAATTGCTACAATTTAAGGATATCAGAACGATAAATTTCTGCTTTTCCTTCCTGTTGCTTAAGACGCCTATGAAATATTTTAGTGAAATGTTTCACATTTTTTGGTAAACTTGTATTTTTAATAATTTTTTTTGATATTGACTACAGCGCCTAAACTAATTTGAAATGAAAGTTGAAATAACACAGTTTTGACAATTATTATGCGAACTAATATTCAAACAATCAATAAAACAAGATGAAGTGTCCGGGTTTCAAAACGACCGGAAATTCGAACCATGACGTTATCTCGAGAACAAATTATCTGATCGATTTGGTTTCTTGATCAAAATTGTAGGTATTTCTTATGACATTTCAGGACAACTACACTCTAAAAAAATACCTTTTATCACTTGGACTCATCACATTACCTAATAAATTACCCAATTTTATTAAATTTTTCTTTTTTTGAAAAGATGTCGAAATTCATTACTTACATTTTTTAAGGAAGTCAACAGCCATTTTTGAAAAAGGATTTAAAATGTCGAAAAAATATATATTTAAACAAAAATACAGTTTTGCAATCAAAATTTTCTAAAGCTAATGTATTAGGGTAGAGTAGTCATCAATGAGACACGGGGAACAATGATAAAATGGCTCTCACAAGTCGGAGTTTCAACCAATCAGGCTCATATTTGGGGGAAAAGTGTGTCTACTGGATACACGTCTGCCATATAAGTGGCTTTGATTATGGACGCTCCCTTGAAAAGTTATTCATAAAAGTTTGATTCTGGGGTGTAAAAGTAAATTATGCCTAAAAATTACTTTTTCGCTTATAGGCTGCCAATAATACAAAAACTAAAATTTCTCCAAACTTCTTTCGTCATTTCATAGGACATGAGTTGGGCTACAATGGCCTTTCATTAGAATTGACCAAAATTAAGAATATACCCGGAATCCAGGACTGTCTCATTGTTCCCCACTCATTTCAGCCCATGGGTAACAATGAGACACTTTGATTTTTCTTCAATAAACTTTTCAAAATCGATGGAAATCTTTCAAAACATGAATTAAAAGTGATTTTTGGCATATTTATAGAGTTTAAACTTCATTTAACCAAAAATACAAAGTTATTTGGTATTAATATATGGATTTTACAAAATTTAAATACTTTTTAGTGTAACTTTTTATATTAAAAGTTTCATGTTGGCAAAATTGCTCTAAAATGTTCAAGGCAAGTCACCTGCAATGGAACAATACAAAAACATGATGTTTTGCTAGAAAAATGTTGATTTTCGTAGAGTGTCTCATTGTTCCCCCGCTGTCTCATTGTTCCTGCCAAGAGGGTCTACAATGAGACAGTTGAATAACTCTGGCTGTAGATGTCGGATCGATCTCATATTTTGGTCAATGATAGAGCACATTAAAAGAAAGATAATGCAACTAAAAGCTCATTAAGACATGCTGATGAAAAAATTAGAAAAATCGTTGAAAGTTGAAAACCAAAAGTGTCTCATTGACGACTACCCTACCCTATACAGCAAAAGAGTCGGTTTGCAATCATTAGTTTTCAAAAAAATAAGTTTAACAGATGTTTTTCGGAAAAAAAAACTTTTAACAGTAAATTAGAACGAAAATTCACAGAAACTCAAAATATTTTTATATTAAATTAAATAAAACTTGTACTTAAAATAACATTTCAATTTAATATGTTTCAATATTTGTAAAGGTTGTAAATAAAAAAAAAATCGGTATATTTATTTTTTCTTTTATTTTTAAATTGAATCAATCACGTCAAGTGCGTTCAACTTGAAAACAAAAATGGAGTCCTTGACGGTTTGAATTTCCTCACCTTCACAAAAACAATTGAATTTCATTTTAAACATTCTCGGAAAATTGTGATTAGTTAAAAAAAATGCAGAGCAGCCAAAGGATTTTTGACCATCTTGAACGATGACATTATCATAGAGCGTCCAATTTTCCGGGGTTAGAAATTTTCCGGGAAATGAAAATCCTATTTTTGATTGATATTTTGCAACATTATTGTATACAACAGCAATTTTAACGGTCAAAATTAGTGTGAGGATCAATTAATGGCTTGACTGCTAGTAAAAAATCGTGCAACTTTGAAAAAATATAAAAAAAATCTATTTTTTATGCTGTCCTTAAATTGTACCAAATAAAAAAAAATATTATCAATATTTTTTGTTGAGAAATATGTTGTTTAATCAAAGTGTGTGGACAGTAAAAATCTATGCTCCCAAACAAATAAATTGCTTTTAATTTCGTCTCAGTGACCATAAAGTTAAAATGGAAATAAGTCATGCAGAAATAATGTCTTTCATGGCAAATAACTTATTTCCGAACAAGTATTTTCCACTTGTAAATAAATAGATAATCATTCGATTTGCCTTAAAAATCTATTTTCTAGCGCTACTTAATTTGAAATACTATTTAATGAAATCACAACTCAAAAGTTTTAAAATATTTGAAACGATTTTTTGAAGTACCGTTATTCCTTGTAGTGTAAAAGTGGTTGAAATTTAACCCTCTTACGCCCTAGGTAGCTCACGTGTTTCATAAATTTGTAATTCAATCAGTAATTTCTCGAACTCTTCTCGAATAACTCGTTTGAAAAACATAATTATATCAATTCGATTTTCGTCCAATTTGGTCAAGGTAAACACAATGTTGAACAAATTTCAATTTTGATCTTGGCCGGCCGGGGGCACAAAAATCAAACATTCAAATTACAGGCCACGGTTTCAAAATTTGAATGAAAAAAACGTTTAAAAATTATTCACCTCTTCAGTTTTTTTTTGCAATTAATAGTTTCAAAACTTTCAAAGCCATGACGCAAATTTTATTTTTGCTAGAAAAAAATAGTTTTTCGGTGCTGAACATTGTTATTTCCTAAAAGTTCAAAATGTTTTTAAACGAGCCCAAAAAATGATTATCAATGCAGAAAAAGTTTCAGCCTCAAATCAGGAATTTTCTGGTACTTTTGTACCCGACCCTCTTCGGTTTCAATGAAACTTTTTAGACATGTTATCCTAGGTCTATATAAGCCATTTTGAGTATAGCCAATTGTACTCGAAAATGACTTTTGAGAAGGGCGTAGTTAATTTAAATATTTTTGTATTTTGTAATTTAAAAATTACTGTAACTCAAAGTCGTTGCATCGTATTAGAAAGTGGTCAAAGACAAACTTGTAGGAAATTGGACGGGCTTTCTGAAAAAAAATACACTGAAAAAAAATACACGCAACTTCCATGAGATTTTTCCATTTTTAAGTGTGGTAGAATCCGGATAGTAAATAAGCTTACGTAAATATTAAAATGAGCCAAACATTTTAGGCTATTTTCTCAAAATTTTTGAACGAAACAAAATCGTGAAATCACCTTCAAATACCTTTAAACTTAAAAATTCAAAAATCGGCGGGAGGCGGCGTGTATTTTTTTTTTCAGTATATTTTGTTACAGTAATTTTTAAATTACAAAATACAAAAATATTTAATTAACTAACGCCTTTCTCAAATGTTATTTTCGGGTACAATTGGCTCCATATACACACAAATGGCTTATATAGGCCTAAGATGACATGTTTAAAAAGTTTCATTGAAATGAAATTTTTTCCCCTCGATTTTTTGACTCAGAGCAATTCTATGAGATTTCGGTCATTCATTTTTTTTTGTATTTTTTAATTCGGCTGAAACTTTTTTGGAGCCTTTGGTATGCCCAATGAAGCCATTTTGCATCATTAAATTGTCCATATAATTTTCCATACAAATTTGGCAGCTGTCCATACAAAAATGATTTATCCGAAAATCTGTATCTTTTGAAGGAATTTGTGATCGATTTGCTGTCTTCGACTAAGTTGTAGATATGGATAAGGACAACACTGAAAAATAATGGTACAATCAATTAATGAATTAATTAATTTGTGAACTTTAATAAGTGTAAAATCACTAAAATGATAAATAATAAAAGTCATTTGTACCCAGTTTTAAAAATAATCAACGCCAATTTCCGTGCATGATATATAATTTCCAACAGTCGTGCACGACATATTTCTGGCGAAGATTTCACGCTTCTTTTCCGGCCAACCATGTAGTGCAGCAATGCAGTGCAGCAGACAGTGGGGGCATAACAACAACCGTTGCGATGATGATGGCTTCCTATCGTGAAATTGTATATCATTCCACGAGATTGCAATCGTTATACGATCGGCAATAAAAGTCAAGTTGCACCCTCATGAGTTGGTGGTTTTTATTTTTATTTTTTATTTTTTTCAAGAGGAGACTTTGTTCAAGCTTGAAAGTTGTGATTTCAGCTATAGTCCGTTTTGTGAATGTTTTTCGATTAATTACAATTGCATTTTCAAATTAAATGAAACCTGTGCAAATAGAATCTTGCTTCCTTAAACAAACTCTGTAATCTCGAAAATTTACCAAGTTGGAATGCAACCCAAAACAAGTAACCAAACACAAACCACAACTCAAACCTGGGCTTCCAAAATCGGGCAATGATTCATGGCTGCATCCTCACCAGGTTGGAGGAAGGATTTTGCCAACAACAGCAAACAAAAAAGTGCTCTTTGGTTTGACTATAGCCAAGAAGCAAAAGACCGTTTCCGACAATCTTTGCACTTAATTCCAGAGCCAGCCAGATCATCGGAGATTACGAGTACAAATACCGGTCCAGAACTGAAAAAGAGGGGAGGTCAAGGAGAGTTGTTTTTTGGTTGTTGCTTTGTCGGGTTCTTAGGAATTCGAGAATATGTTTTATTTTGGGTAAATGTTTACTAATAAATTTGGCTATTTTTTTCTAAAGGTGAAATTTGTTTTTATTTGCCTGAAAAATTGATGACATCAAATTCAAAAATGTGTCCTTTTCAAAAGTGACTACTGGAATGCTTTTTACTTTTCGTTAGGTGAAGAAGATCCCAAATACTAAGAGAGAGAGAGGGACACTCCAAACCCGGTCCAACAAAACTCGAAACCAGCCTCGAAACGGAAGAAATGATGTTTGCTACAGACTTATCGTATGATATATGAAGGCTTAACTCGCAGCAGCGTAGCCAGCTAGTTTCTGCTGCGGGAGTGCACATAAATAATGCGCCCTCTGCCAGGTTTACATCCGGCTTCGGGGTGGGCGGGAAACTTAAGTGGGAGGTTGCCAATCTGCCGGAAACCCCAGCAGCTAAAACTGTGCAAACAAACCAACCCCGAACCGGTCTCCGTCTTCTCCGAACGGCGAAAGCATCCAGCCCAGGCCTTTTCCCGGATGATTAGTCTGGTTCTGGACGAAGTTTTGAAAATAGTTTAAATAATTTATTTCATTAAATTAAAATTGAAAATTCAAACAACAACAAAAAATTAAAAATTCACAAATTTTCAAAAGTTTCCACACAAAACCCACTTCAAAAGGTGGCTCCACTTTGCACCAGCAACGGAAGCGATCTGTAGTTTATGGTTCCTTTGCCAAAGCAAATGTTGGAAGTTTGTAGCGACGCCGTTTGTAGTTAATTTAATTGGATTTAGTGCTCTCTCTCTCGAGTGTGTGTGTGTGTGTGTGTGTGTGTGTGTGTGTGTGTGTGTGTGTGTGTGTGTGTGTGTGTGTGTGTGTGTGTGTGTGTGTGTGTGTGTGTGTGTGTGATTATTTTGCTCGCGGCCAAAGTGTCAAACGCTCTGCTACCAACCAGAACTGTCGAACTAACGAGAGCAAACAACGTTTGGTTTATGCCATCGACTGTAGCCTGGAAGTGTTTGTGTTGAGTTTGGTGTTTTGAAAACGTTGAAATAAGTCAAATTTAATGTTGATTAGGCCATTTAGCAAACTCCTTATGTTTACATATCATTTTTTTTTTTGTAATTGTCTGCTCGACAACTTTGTAGACCATCATTACACTCTTAAAAACCCTGCAAAGTTGGAAAAACACGAAATTTAAAAATGAAAAATTTTGTTCTAAATGAAAAAGTGACCATCCTGGGTCAATGTAGCTTCGAAAAGTACATTCCAAAAAATTGTACAGTCGAGTAACGAAAAATGGAGTTTTTAAAAAATTTAAGTGTTTTATCGATCAAAAATACGTTTTTCTCGGAATTCTGAGTACACTATGAAATCGGGAGTCTTATTTTACATAAAAGTCCCTTTGACACCAAATTTATAACTCATCACCGTTTCAGGCTGCAAATTATTGAAAAAACACCTCTTTTTTCGCATGTTCAAAAATGGAAGGGGTCGTATCACCCCTCCATCACGAGATATAAAAAAAGTGAACCTCAGATTCGTGATCAAGGACAAAAGTTACCCCTTAGAAAAAAGTTTCACGCAAATCGGAGAGGGGTCGGGGCAACTTTTCCCGATTTTGCGTGTAGTTGGTAGAGATTTAAACTTATTTTTTTAGTATTTTTAGTTTTTTTTTTAGTATTTTTATTATTTTTAGTTTTTTTTAATATTTTAAGTACTTAAAATATTTTAAGTACTTTTAGTATTTTTAGTATTTTTAAGTATTTTTATTATTTTTAGTATTTTTAGTATTTTTAGTATTTTTAGTATTTTTAGTATTTTTAGTATTTTTAATATTTTTAGTATTTTTAGTATTTTTAGTATTTTTAGTATTTTTAGTATTTTTAGTATTTTTAGTATTTTTAGTATTTTTAGTATTTTTAGTATTTTTAGTATTTTTAGTATTTTTAGTATTTTTAGTATTTTTAGTATTTTTAGTATTTTTAGTATTTTTAGTATTTTTAGTATTTTTAGTATTTTTAGTATTTTTAGTATTTTTAGTATTTTTAGTATTTTTAGTATTTTTAGTATTTTTAGTATTTTTAGTATTTTTAGTATTTTTAGTATTTTTAGTATTTTTAGTATTTTTAGTATTTTTAGTATTTTTAGTATTTTTAGTATTTTTAGTATTTTTAGTATTTTTAGTATTTTTAGTATTTTTAGTATTTTTAGTATTTTTAGTATTTTTAGTATTTTTAGTATTTTTAGTATTTTTAGTATTTTTAGTATTTTTAGTATTTTTAGTATTTTTAGTATTTTTAGTATTTTTAGTATTTTTAAGTATTTTTAGTATTTTTAGTATTTTTAGTATTTTTGGTATTTTTAGTATTTTTAGTATTTTTAGTATTTTTAGTATTTTTAGTATTTTAAGTATTTTTAGTATTTTTAGTATTTTTATTATTTTTAGTATTTTTAGTATTATTAGAATTTTTAGTATTTTGAGTATTTTTAGTATTTTAGTATTTTAGTATTTTTTTAGTATTTCTTAGTAGCTTTAGTATTTTTAGTATTTTTAGTATTTTTAGTATTTTTAGTATTTTTGTTTTTTTCGTATTTTTAGTATTTTTTTGTATTTTTAGTGTTTTTAGTATTTTTTAGTGTTTTTAGTATTTGAAGTACCGTAAACTGGGGTGACTTTGATAGCCCGGGGTGACATTGATAGAAATTTGATTTGGCCACTATTTTTGATACATCCAATGTAACAGTCATATTTTTGCTTATATGTTCGATAATAAGCTATCCCTTAATGTTAGCATACTCAAAATTCTCAAAAATGTTTAGATATTAATTTGACGGGCATTTGAAAAACATATCAATGTCACCCGGGCTATCAAAGTCACCCCAGTTTACGATATTTGAAGTATTTGAAGTATTTGAAGTATTTGAAGTATTTGAAGTATTTGAAGTATTTGAAGTATTTGAAGTATTTGAAGTATTTGAAGTATTTGAAGTATTTGAAGTATTTGAAGTATTTGAAGTATTTGAAGTATTTGAAGTATCTGAAGTATTTGAAGTATTTGAAGTATTTGAATTATTCGAAGTATTTGAAGTTTTCGAAGTTTTTGAAGTATTTGAAATATTTTAAGAATTTTGAGTATTTTAGTACTTTAGGTACTTTAATTATTTCCGTGTATTTTTTTATGTTTTTAAAACAACCATAACTGTGTGAAGATGCGAATAAAGTCACTTGTTGTGCCTCCATTTTACCGTTCGAAGCTAGGTGCTATTGTGGAGGAATTTTCAACTTTGTGCTCTGCTATTTTCCAAAAAGAGAGAGCGGCAGCAGTGTGCAAAGAAGCTACCTGTCAAAGCTTTCGGAAAAGTTGTATCGAACAGCCTCGGGGTGACCGGAGGTTAATTTAATTTAACAGTTTTAATTGTTTTTCTGCTACAGGAATTCATGATGATGGATTGGGTGAAATATTGGAGGAACTGATTTGGGAAATCACGAAAAATGCTTTAAATCTCTGCTTCAAACTTTATTCTTTCGGATTCTTCCCCAATTATGCAAAAATATCTCTAGATATTGCACGAGTATTGAAAGGAAGCGTTTTCATCAAAATTGGTTCTGTCAACCTTTTCGTTTTTTTTACAATTCTCACATCTTTCGATTACGCCAGCAATTTTGCAAAATGATGACCGAACCAAACGAGATCCTCAAATTAGTGAGTCATTGTTTAATCTTCGTCCTTCTTTTTGGGAGGGTGGAAAAGGCTTCTGATTAGGAAGAGTACTAATTTGATCTTTTTTCATGCATTTTATGAAACCTTTATATTCCCTATTTTTCTGATGGAAAGCTCATTTGGTGCAAAAGGTTTTAAATTTTATACGCATAGCATCAACGTTTCTCAAGCAGCAAGTATCTTCAAATCCTGTTGAAACTTAATTTGAAATCTCACTTCGAGTCAGCACTTTTTGAGTTTAATTGAATAGAAACTTGAAATGGATTACTCAAGCCTCACTTGTTCACACATACACACCGCAACACACAGATTCCATCACACAAACTTCCATAAATCCCTGCTGGCATCAACTTCCGGACACCCACCCACCCGGCACCAACTTCGAAGAATGGCTGTTTACCACAAAATAATGAACAATTTCTGTTTCCTCCAGGCTTCGATGCGCTCGGATGCCTTCCTAGGGCAGCAAAATATTTACTGTATATGATGAGGAAGGGAAAATCCATATATATAAGAAGAGAGACCATTTTTTGTCACTACATTTATGTTGCGTTCTGTCTCTTTCCAGCATTTGACTGTTTCAACAAAATAACTGAAAGCGAAAAAGAGTCAGAGTGAGTAGGAGTTTGTTGCGTAACCAAAACGCTGTTGTAATTGAAAATGTAATAAAGTCATCCACGTTTCAACAATAAAATTTATAGTCTGATCGTTACGTCGTTAAAAAGCCGACCTCTTCTGCGTAAAAGGGCAGGTGGAGAGTAGGGACGTGCCATGTGAGCCTTCCAGAGCGGGAGGTAGGACGGCTCGAAATGGCATCCCGAAGATATCCGGTGACAACAACAGCAGCAACTTCACCAACAAGTGAACACGCGTATGTCCCTTCCAGTACATTTTTCACAGGATGATGGGTCCAATACATGCCTATTGTATATGTGGTAGAAATCCAACGCAAATAACGGAGACAAAAATACAAAAATACAAAAATACAAAAATACAAAAATACAAAAATACAAAAATACAAAAATACAAAAATACAAAAATACAAAAATACAAAAATACAAAAATACAAAAATACAAAAATACAAAAATACAAAAATACAAAAATACAAAAATACAAAAATACAAAAATACAAAAATACAAAAATACAAAAATACAAAATACAAAAATACAAAAATACAAAAATACAAAAATACAAAAATACAAAAATACAAAAATACAAAAATACAAAAATACAAAAATACAAAAATACAAAAATACAAAAATACAAAAATACAAAAATACAAAAATACAAAATACAAAAATACAAAAATACAAAAATACAAAAATACAAAAATACAAAAATACAAAATACAAAAATACAAAAATACAAAAATACAAAATACAAAAATACAAAAATACAAAAATACAAAAATACAAAAATACAAAAATACAAAAATACAAAAATACAAAATACAAAAATACAAAAATACAAAATACAAAATACAAAAATACAAAAATACAAAATACAAAAATACAAAATACAAAAATACAAAATACAAAAATTTAAAAATACAAAAATACAAAAATACAAAAATACAAAAACAAAATACAAAAATACAAAAATACCAAAATACAAAATACAAAAATACAAAAATACAAAAATACAAAAATACAAAAATACAAAAATACAAAATACAAAAATACAAAAATACAAAATACAAAAATACAAAATACAAAAATACAAAAATACAAAAATACAAAAATACAAAAATACAAAAATACAAAAATACAAAAATACAAAAATACAAAAATACAAAAATACAAAAATACAAAAATACAAAAATACAAAAATACAAAAATACAAAATACAAAATACAAAATACAAAAATACAAAAATACAAAAATACAAAAATACAAAAACACAAAATACAAAAATACAAAAATACAAAAATACAAAAATACAAAAATACAAAAATACAAAAATACAAAAATACAAAAATACAAAAATACAAAAATACAAAAATACAAAAATACAAAAATTCAAAAATACAAAAATACAAAAATACAAAAATACAAAAATACAAAAATACAAAAATACAAAAATACAAAAATACAAAAAAAAGAAAAATACCAAAAAAAAAACAAGTTTTGCATGGAACCGCTTTAAACCGGCTACCTTCCAATGAAAAACAAGAAGAAGATGTGTAGCAAAACCAAGGAGAAAGCCTCCTATTCTGCCACCATCATCACCGCCACCACCACCACCAGCAACACGACCCTTCCTCCCAAGACTCCCACAGCTCCAACGCGCCAAGGTGGGAAGGTACATCGTTCATAACTGTCTCGGGGGTCCCTCGGCTGTCACTGCGTATGACAGCGATAAGATTCATCATCGTTATCCGGATAATGAAACATTACACGTCTTGCCAACAAACGTCTTACGTGCTGCCTGCCTGTTTCTGCCTGGTGCTGGATTGGATGTAACAGCCTGTTTGACGTTATGGGCCCCATAATACCGTGGAGGAGCCTATAACTTGACTGCTGCTGGAGAGGTGTCTACAAAACCACCACCGGCAAGGACACGCCCGGCCCGGTTTGTCGTGTTGTGTCGCACTCGTTGGTCTTGTTCGAACTTGTGACGGCCGTAACTTGCGTCTTACTGGGAAGGGTTCGGGAAGGTTAGCTGCAAGTTAGGGTAGTAATTTATAGATCTCACAATATATTGTTACAGGAATAGTCGTTTCACAACAGTGTTGATTTCACATCGATCAACACAAATCAGGCTTCACAAGATAAAAAAATAGCTCCAGAACCACCCTAGCACAGCCACAACTACTGTGTTAAGTAACGACCAAGGTACAACAAGCCGTCTCCGGGAAATATGGAAAAGTACCGGCTACTCCGGTGTCCTCGGGTGTACCTTTTTCTACCCTGTCATTTCAGGACCTTTATGAGAAATATTATCCGCATTAACTTGAGATGCCCTACTGACGACTAACTGTGGATATAATTCTGCGTGCTGGGCCATGTTGCACCGGAATGGGCGGGCAAATATGCTAGCATTACAGTTACTGTTCGAAAAATATTGCGTAAAAATAACAAAGTTGTAATATAAAACTTTTGTTTTCTCAAAAAAAAAAAATATCGGGCATTATGATTTTTTTAGTGGAGACATACTATTTTTGTGAGTCTGTTTGTAACATCTTAAGCTATTTCCTAAAAAATTTTGAATGGAAAAAAAACGTTGCATCACCTTAAAATTTAACTTTTAATCTTAATCATCGAAAAAACTCCCAGAAGCGGCGTTTTTTTTTTTCTTTCAGTGTATTTTTAAAGAAAGCCCGTCCAATTTCCTACAAGTTTGTTTTTGTCCACCTTTTGATAGGATTAAACGGCTTTGAGAAACAGTTATTTATGAATTGCAAAAAAAAAATATTTAAATAACTTACGCCCTTCTCAAATGCCATTCTCGAGTGCAACAGGCTCCATATAAACAAAATGATTTTTGAAGGCTTACCATGCAATTTGAACACTATGTTGGTGGTTCCCTTTTTTTTTTGAAACGTTGGTTTGCATGCATATCACAAATAATATTTTCACTCATCGTCACTATTATTAAAATTTAAAAAAAGCTGCAAATATTTCGCTGATACCAAACATTCGGTGACTTAATCGACTTTTTTGGGTAAACCAATGACAAAAAGTGGCTTCTTCAGTCATAGGGTTAGTGAAATTTCACGATTTCGCGGACAGCGTGAAATCCGCGAAATTTGTCTTTTTCCGCAAAATCCCGCGAAATTTTATGTTTGTGTGAAATCATAACGATTTTAATGAAAATATTTTATCAAACTCAAATAGGAAAAAAAATAATCTAAAGTACTACTGTAGAATTAAGCGATTCAATACCATTGTTCAATTACTAATATAGGGTTAGTAAATTTTGACGATTTCGTGGACGGTGTAAAATTTTTGAAATTTTGTCAATATTCATTTTTTTTTACAAATAAGGCTGGTACAAATGTTTTTAAAAGTTTTTGTCACCCCCCCCCCCCCTTCAAAATTGGCCCGAAAAATCAGGGGGCAAAAAAAATATTTTTACAATAAACTTCAAAATGTCAATGAAAATTCAAGTGCAACCAGCTGAAATCAAATTAAAATAAATTCTTCTGCGTTTAAAATCATTTTTAGCATGTTTGGGTTTATTAAAAAATCTTAAGATTTTTTGAAAATTTTCGATGCAAAATCTTTTTTTTCGATACAACTTTTGTTTTTGTCAGATCTTAGATTTTTTGAAAACTAATGATTGCAAAACAACTGAACAAGTGTAAAATGCATTTTAAAACACATTTTTCATTTAAATGTGTAGACTATGGCTTGTTATTAAAATTTTTATATTTTTTTATTTTTTTGCCCCCCCCCCTTGACCTCGGCCAGGGCCGAGGGACAAAAACTTTTTTAAATATTTGCATCGGCCTAAGATTATGATAAATATTTTAACCATAGAAACTTTTTATGTAAAATTTATCAGTTTTACATTGAAAAGCTTGATTGTTTGGTCCATCCATTTGAAGAATTGTTCAGATTTTTTAGTTTTTTTAGAAACAAGCTAAATTTAGTAAAATTTTCATTCGCTGTAGTATTTTTTTACTATTTTATTTGAAAGGAATGATTTCAAAAGAAATTAAAAAATCATGCATTGTTTCATTCGAAATGAAATGGAAAGTTTTTTTTAATATTTCAAATCAGTTTCAAATACATTTTATCGATATTTGATTATTTGATTGAATGATTCCCGTGAAAGTTAGAAAGTACCACCTGTTTTGTTTTCTGTTCTAATTTTGAATAACAATTTCGATTTCATTACAAATTATATTATTTTTTCTATTGCTTTAAAATTAAATATTCGAAAGGAAAGATGAAAACCTTAAAAATTATTTGGAATTAGTTAAGTGTCGCAGGAAATTGAAACTATTTTGCTCATTTTGGCTGGACAAGATTATTGAATCTTGCTTTGATATGAAATTCAATAGAATGCAAACTGATAAAACAGAAGCACATCAGCGAAAACCTTGCTGCTTTATTAGTCGAAAATCCAAACGGAAGTCCAGTAAATGAGAATACACAATCTCTACATTTTGTTTCAAAATATAAATAGAGACCATCCTTAAATCAGGTGGAAACTTTTTTCAAAATTAGGAGTTTTTTTGTGTATTAAAATTTCGTGAAGATTTTTTTTAGTTTATTGAAGAACAATATATAATGAGGCAAACAAAGTAGTTTCTGTAATTAGAACATTAAATTTTCAGCGTGCACATCAGCAAAGTAGTCTACCATACACACTGAAGCTATGCGGATATGTTCCGGGGTCAAAAACCATCGACCTCTAGCTTGTTACGGCGGTAGACCCACAGATCTAAACTCCAGGGAGTCCTTGAATGTCCCAGAACATCCCAACACATCAGCAAAGTGGTCTAACTTACTCACTAAAGCTATGCGGATATGTTCCGGGGTCAAAAACCATTGACCTCTAGCTTGTTACGGCGGTAGACCCACAGATCTTAACTCAAGGAAGTCCTTGGATGTCTCAGAACATCTCAACATATCAGCAAACTAGTCTACCATACTCACTGAAGCTATGCGGATATGTTCCGGGGTCCATAACCTTCGACCTCTTGCTTGTTACGGCGGTAGACCCACAGATCTTAACTCTAGGGAGTTCTTGGATGACCCAGATCATCCCAATAAGTTGTTACAATATGGGTATGTAGCCTACCACACTCACTGAAGCAGTCTGGGTAGGATCCGTGGTCAAAATATTAAAGTTTCTACTTGTTTCTTTGGCAAGCCTGTTGCACAACACTTCCGGAAGTTTCGGATGGACTAGAACATTCCAGGTGTTCCAAAACCATGATAAAATGTTTTAATAACATTCCTTAACAAAATTCAATTGATACATTATGAAAATTCTCCGAAAAATTACGAAATCTCAAATATTCTTAATTTAAGTCATATTCTCAATTTAAGTCATGGACATTCTTTTTTTAAACGATTCTCGATTTAAACACCCCCATTTCGTTGTGTAAATCAAGAATATGGTGTACTGAGCTTTCGCGAATAAAAAACACAATGTTAGCATTTCTTGGTCTTGGTTCCGATAAGCTAAAAATTGAACAGAATTAAGTTTTCAGACACTTCAATTTCAAAACTTTACTTAGCTCGATATCATGCACCGGGGTCCATTTCCCAGCGCAATAAATTCTTTCCGGTACCACATCCATCTTGCATTGCTAATGGGTCGATATTACAACCTTCCCTTCTGTGTTCCTCAGTAGATTGCTGCTCGAATATTTTCCTCTGATGCCATGGATCAAAGCCAGCGAGCACACTAAACGTGGCGGCAAACGTGATTGGAATTTCTCACCGGATAACCCGGACCTTCCGTGCTAAGGGATAGTCATTTGGTTCTTGTAATATGAAGTAGGTGCGCTGCCGTCGGTTAATATAGCCTAGGAGAAGATAGGACCGAGCGAGGATTCCTTCGTGACAATAATCGTACGGCATCCCACTAACCCAGGAGAGAATTGGCCAACCGATAACCGATGGCTAATTTATTGCGGTCCAAGTCGTAACTCCTGATTCCGGTAGACATTCCATCGTCATTTTCGGGTCGCCGGTGCTGCTAGCGTGCACTCTCTAACGATGATTGGAATGGATATTGGCAAAGTTGGTGGGAAACGATGCCTGGTCGTAATTCGTGTCGTCCTGCGACATCCGAGGGATGGGGTTCGGTACGGGTTGGCAATTTGTTTCAATTATGCAAGATTTGCTGGGGGAAACTTTAGATTGGATTTTTAACCGACGAGGATGTAAACTGAGCTGGTTGGGACTATCCAACTGTGAATTCATGTTCAGTTCGAGCAAAACGGATACATGATGTCTCATTTGTGGAAATTCCAATTTGAAATTCAACCTTGCAATAATCTCTATCCAAAAAATGAGTAACAATTCTCGACATTCTTGGAAGCTTTAGAATCATTAACTCACCACCAAACCCGTATTCCCGGAAGGCATTCCGCGGCAAGCTTAAGCCATCAAAACATTCCAAATCTGACTTTATTATTTTCCGCAAAAGTTCATATCCTGGCGAAAACTTCCACCCTTTCTTAAAGAAGCCGTCAATCGAAGCGCCGTGAATCCCACAGGACCAAGCCCAGTGTTGTAACACTTCCCAAAACCAGTCGGCAGCCGACAAAAATTGGATTTAGCCGGTGCCGAAGCAGCCTCGTCCACGACCAGCAGATTGATGGCAAATTATATTTAGATCAATTTTATCGTCCCGGATGTGCCAAAGTTTCTTCCAGAAGGGAATTTTCCTGCTCCAACACCGTGACGAAAGCGAAGGGATTTAGATGGGAGATTTTCCGCCCAAGAAAAGTCAAGAAATGGTCTTGAGGGTAACGTCCTGCCTTTGGGGGCGAGGGACTGATTAGGCGGAAGTGGGAGGCTGTAGCGCCGCCACCCCCTGCCGACAGGATGTTAATTTGGGAAATTGACTTTTTTGAAGGCATATTGGAAACTGGATATTTTTTGGGGGGACGGGAGCCTCTTTTTGACTTAAGGATGATGGAAGGTAGAAATTCAGGTTGGATGAGTTTGGGAAACGTAGCCTTGGTGCCCAGTTTCATATTGCAGCATTAATTTTCAACAATAAATCTATAAAACTTGTTACAAAATGCTTTTGTGTACACAGAAAAAAATCATGGTAATATTACATCTGGGAAGGGGTAATATTACATCTTTTATGTCAGAAATAAGGTGTAATTTTAACTCTGGAAATGTGTAATTTTACCACTTTTCTGATGTAATGTCACTTTTTTAGTCTAAATTGAGGTAAAATTACATCATAAAAGAAGTAATATTCAACCTTCAAAAATTACGGCTTCCAAATTTACATTATTTTTATCTGTGTACTAGTTGAGAAATTCTCAAAAATTTTGGCGATTATTTTTTGGTATTTTTTTATTTGCCTTTCCTATGATCAAAGAAGCCATTTTGCGGCATTGGTTCGTCCATACAAATTTGACAGCTGACCATACAAAAATGGGTTTTAATATTCTAGATCTGTATCATAAGAACGGAATATTTAATGCAGGTTTGGGAAAAAGGCAAAATTCAAGCTACATTGTAAGAACAATTGGGAGCATTTTTTTCTTACAACATCTCTACCAAAAAAGACAAGTTTACTAAACATATTATTTTTGTTTATTTTTTATAATAATCTAACAAGTTCCAGAGGATAAAATAATCATAGGATCAATGCTCTACGAAATCTATCTTTTTTGTATTTTTTAATCCGGCAGAAACTTTTTTCATAAGTTTGTCCATATAATTTTCCATACAAATTACAAATACAAAAATACATGGCAGCTGTCCATACAAAAATGATACAGTCATGCCCCGGTTTTGCACTGCCCTGGTTTTGATTCGTTCAGCTGTCTCGGTTTAGCACGGCCCAGTGCTTAACTGAAGCACAGAGCTTATGGGATTTGGGCTATATGGGAGACATTGGCTAAAATCCATTAAAAATCATCCAAGCTTCAAAATATTATAGTGTTTTGAAATCGGAATGATGTCACCTATCCATTGCATTTATAGCTACAAGAAAATTTTCACAAAACTACGTATTTTTCCTGTATTTAAAAATGCAATGTTTCTCGAAAAAAAAATTAAAAATATTGTTATTACAACATGGGTATCAAATGATTGAGAAAAACATTTCAGATGTTATAAAAAAAGTTGTGAAAATAATCAAAATTTCAGTTTCTAACAATATGGGTATCAAGTGACCGGATTTTTTTTTCATACATTTCGAAATCATAACAAAAATAATCATTTTTTTACAAAACTACGATTTTTTGAAAAATACTCAAAATTTCAGTTTTTATAATATGAGTATCAAATGATTAATTTTTTTTATATATTTTCTATACAATAGCAAACATTTTTTAAATGCTCGTAATTTTCACAAAACTACGTATTTTGGGTATTACGCAAAATGGTGTAATAATTGTTATAACTTTCAAAATTCAATTCAATTCAATTCGGTTTTATAAGTGAATAATCATGTTACAATTTGTTCATTCACAGTACATAACAGAGTTTTGGAGTTCCTTTCAGCTGTGTGTTAAATCTCAATCCATTTTGGAACGATTATTACCCGAGCAGACGGTAATAACTTGGGAATAACATTTTTTGATATTTGTAAATACTAGGTCAATAACATTTTATGTTATTTATAACATGATTTGTTATTCCCCGTTATGATTTTTTTTGTTATTGGATCGTTATTGTAATAACAAACTAATAACATTTTTAGTTATTCTTCGAACAAATCTCTGTTATTATTTTTTGTTATTTTAACAACTAATCCGATCATCCCAATAACAGTTCGAGGTATTCTTCCATAACAAAAAATGTTATTCCAAAGTTGTTTTGGCTTTCCTCCAATGTCAGACCAATAACAAATTATGTTATGATAACATTAACTGTTATTAAACCCTTATGCAACAATGAATTTTTCAAGAAGATAATGTGTAATGTGAAAATTTTGAGCATTTGAAAAAAATGTGTTATAATTTTTAAAATGTATGTGAAATTCCTGATCATTTGATAACCATATTGTAAAATACTGAAATTTTGAGTATTTTTTTTTCGAAAATACGTTTTAAAAAATTGTGTACAAACTTCTAAATGTATGAAAAAATCCTAATTTTATGATACCTATGTTGTGAAAAACTGAAATTTGAAGTATTTTTTCAAAAATAATAAGTTTTGTGAAAATTTTGAGTATTATCAAAAATTGTGTCATTACTTTCGAAATGTTTAAAAATATCTCGGTTATTTAACACGCTTAATGTAATAATTCAAATTTTGAGGATTTTTTCAAGAAAAAATTGCATTTTCAAAATACAGTGAAAATTTCCATGAAATTATAATAGCAATGGATAGTTGACATCACCCCGATTGCAAAACAACAAACAACAAACAACAAACAATAAAATGAAGTTTTGATGATTTTTCATAGGATTATAGCCAATGTCTTCCATATAGCCAGAATCCTATAAGCTTTGTGTCTCGGTTATGCTCGACTCGGTTTTGCATCGCCATATGCGGTGCTAAATCGAGGCTCGACTGTATATGAAAATTCAAAAATCTGTACCTTTTGAAGGAATTTTTTAATCCATTTGGTGTCTTCGGCAAAGTTGTAGGTATAATACAAGGAGATAATATAATAATTTTTTTGGGTGATTTTTTAATTTCACAATTTTTTTTCTGACATCAAATGCCAACTTTTCAGAAATTTCCAGAACGGGCAAACATTCTTTGACTAAGTTATGATTTTTTGAAACGATGCTGATTTAATAAAAACATCGGTGGAATTTTTTCTATATTTTGCTCTTTTTATCTTTGTTGATACGCCCTTTAGTTGCTAAGATATTGCCATGCAAAGATTTAAAAACAGGAAAATTAATGTTCTCTAAGTCTCACCTATACAACCCACCTTTTCTAATTTCGATTTCTCAGCAACTAATGGCCCGATTTTCAATTATAAGAGTGAGACTTAGAAAACATAAATTTTCCTGTTTTTAAATCTTTGTTTGGTAATAGCAAAATATACAGAATTATCTCAGCATTTCAAAAATATTTTTTCAAAGGTTGGCAAACATGAGCACTTATTTAAAAAAAAGAATAACTTTTCAAAAAAGTTACCTATAAATGATCATAACTTGAAAACGGTGCACTTAATAAAAATTTCACTAGAGTATTTTTCGATTGCAAATTCGATTTAATATACAAAAATTGCCGGGAACCGTGGTGTAGGGGTAAGCGTGATTGCCTCTCACCCAGTCGGCCTGGGTTTGATCCCAGACGGTCCCGGTGGCATTTTTCGAGACGAGATTTGCCTTTCACGCCTTCCGTCGGACGGGAAGTAAATGTTGGCTCCGGACTAACCAAAAGGTTAGGTCGTTAGCTCAGTCCAGGTGTAGGAGTCGTCTCCCTGGGTCCTGCCTCGGTGGAGTCGCTGGTAGGCAGTTGGACTAACAATCCAAAGGTCGTCAGTTCGAATCCCGGGGTGGATGGAAGCTTAGGTGTAAAAAAAAAGGTTTGCAATTGCCTCAACAATCAAGCCTTCGGACACTTAGTTTCGAGTAGGAATCTCGCAATCGATAACGCCAAGGCAATGCTGTAGAGCGAATAATTTGATTTGATTTGATTTTTGATACAAAAATTAAGTTGAACAATTTTACGACCAATATTTCGATTTTTTTGGAAAAATATTGTAAAACACAAAAAAATACAAACTTCTTAACTCGTTCACAGATTTTTGCCATTTTGGAAATTTCTAAAAAGTTGGCATATGATGTCTCCTAAAACATATAAAAAAATAAATAGGGTAGGGTAGTCATCAATGAGACACTTTTGGTTTTCAACTTTCAACGATTTTTGTATTTTTTTAATCAGCATGTTTTAATGAGCTTTTTGTTGCATTTTCTTTCTTTTAATGTGTTCTAACATTGATCAAAATATGAGATCGATCCGACCTCTACAGCCAGAGCTATCCAACTGTCTCATTGTAGACGCACTCGGCAGGAACAATGAGACAGGTGGGGAACAATGAGACACTCTACGAAAATCAATACTTTTCTAGTAAAACATCATGTTTTTGTATTGTCCATTGCAGGTGACTTACCTTGAACATTTTAAAGCAATTTTGCCAACTTGAAACTTTAATTAACAAAAGTTATACTAAAAAGTAAATAAATTTAGTAAAATCCATTTATTTATACCAAATAACTTTATATTTTTAGCTAAATGAAGTCAAACCTCAATAAATATGCCAAAAATCACTTCCAATTCATATTTTGAAAGATTTCCCTAGATTTTGAAAAGTTTAATGAAGAAAAATCAAAGTGTCTCATTGTTACCCATGGGCTGAAAAGAGTGGGGAACAATGAGACAGCCCTGGATTCTGGGTATATTCTTAATTTTGGTCAAATCTAATGAAAGGCCATTGTAGCCCAACTCATGCCCTATGAAATGACGAAAGAAATTTGGAGAAATATTAGTTTTTGTGTTATTGGCAGCCTATAAGCGAAAATGTAATTTTCAGTAATAATTTACTATTACACCCCAAAATCAAACATTTATGAATAACTTTGCAAGGGAGCGTCCACAACCAACTCCACTATTATGGCAGAAGTGTATCCAGTAGACACACCTTTCCTCAAATTATGAGCCTGATTGGTTGAAACTACGACTTGTGAGAGCCATTTTATCATTGTTCCCCGTGTCTCATTGATGACTACTCTACCCTACTGTGTTTTGCAAATCAAGTTTAAGTGACAAAAAGTGAAATGAAATGCATCATTTTTGTTTTAGTGCAGAGCAGTTCTCTACCAAAACCGGAAATGGATTTTATTTGTATTTTTTGATTTGACTCAAACTTTGTGGGGGCCTTCCCTATGACCAAATAAGCTATTTTGCGTCATTGGTTCACCCATACAAGTCTCCATACAATTTTTGCTGCTGTCCATACAAAAATGGTATGTAAATATTCAAACAGCTGTAACTTTTGAGTGAATTTTCTGATCAATTTGGTGTTTTCGGCAAAGTTGTAGGTATTGTTGAGGACAATTGAGAAAAAAATAGGTACACAGAAAAAAAAATTGCAGATTTTTTTATCAACTTTTTTTTTACTAAAACTCAATTTCCCAAAATACGTATTTTTTGATTTTCGAGATTTCGAAAACTTTTGAGCTATAGAGAAACATGATCAAAAAATCTGCCGCCAAGTTATGAACTTTTGAAAAAATAGTGATTTTTGGAAAAAAATACAAATTTCATGCAAAAACAAATTTGAAATCAATTTTTATTGCAAAATTGAATTTGCAATCGAAAACTACTTTACAATTTTTTTGATAAAGGGCTTCGTTTTCAAGATATAGGCACAGAAAGTTTGATTTTAGCAAAATATTTGAAGTTTTGCGATTTTTAAAAATAGTGACCATAAGCGACCATTTCAAAAAATATTTTTTTTGAAAAATTCAGAAAATTTGCTATAAAATTGTCTAAGAGACATTGAAGATTGGACCTCGGGTTGCTGATATACAGCGGCTTAAAGAAAAAGAAACACGAAAATTGAAGCTTATTAAGTCTCACCAAAACAACCAACCATTTTCTAATGTCGATAACTCAGCAACTAATCGTTCGATTTTCAATGTTAATACATGAAATATTCGTGAAATTTTCCGATCTTTTCGAAAAAAATATTTTGAAAAAAATTAAATAAAGACTAACATTTTAAAAGGGCCAAACATTGTATATTACGCCCATGTGACATTTTCTATCTGATGTGCAATAATTTAATCCAAACGATTTTTTTTTTTAGTAAACAATGTTCTTCAATTTAATTTATTTCATAAACTTAGCGATGTTTGAACTTTATTTTAAGAGACAAGTGAATCTCATCCGAAAGCAGAGCTTTAGATTTACTTTTCAGCATTGTCATCTTCAACCGCTGAACTTCCATCTGACTATTCACATGCAAAGATACATTCAAATCCCTGCACAAAGATAAAGATAAAAATAAAATGCAAATTTGCACCGGAGAAGCAGATTTTCGTTCTCTCGTTTTCTGCATTTCCTTCGACTTTTGTGCACTTTCTCAGCCGCAGACCCGTCCTAACTCGTTCAGCGCTCACTTTTCGCTGGACCAGAGATTTTTTTTTTCCTTTTTGTCTCTTCCTGCGCTTTGTTCCCTCTGCTGGCCAAACGATCCCCGGGGAGGCTCCTCGCTCCTTAAGACAGCTTTCCCTCCCAAAAACGCGAAAAGCTCTCTGACTCTGGTGTAGAGAACACACACACACAGGAATAAAAAAGAAACGAAGGAAAATTAATTATTCAAATTATCTGATTATTAATGCAAATATTTGAAAAGTTTCTGCGCCAACATCCGCCCTCCCCGTGATGCTAAAGAGAAGGTAAAACACAGAGGCTTTTCAAGAGAGAGAGAAAAAATGGGAAAAAGCCTCCCGGAAAACGAATTGTGGGCGGAAAAGCTGCTGTCGGTACATTGTTTTATGGATGAAAAGCAGTCGTTCTTTGTCATGTTTTGTGCACTGACTGATGATCATGATGCCAATGCGGTGCTTTACGGCTGATTGCACACAAACAACGGCAGCAGCACCAACAGCAGAGAGATTCATTGTGTTCGTGTGACATTTGCCTAATTCATTGTGCTTCCTGGTTTTGTTTTGAAATACTGCCTTGACAATAAACACCACAGATTTAATTATTTGTTATTTTTTGTTAGTATTTTGAGAAGACAAACAAATATCAAAATTTTTAGCAGAAGAACATATGGACGATTTTTTTTTCAAAACGTGCACTTCAAATCTATTACAAAACTATTATTTGTTTATTTAATTTCAAAATAGAAACCGAAACTTTGTGTAATTTTTCACTTTATTACAGTTTTTTTTTTCGCTGAAAACTATAATTTCCACAAATACTGTATTTTTTCAAAATACTCAAATTTATATAATTTGCAACATGGGTATCAAAAGAAGCAAAATTTTTTATGCTTTTTCACTTTATTAGAGGGTGTTTTTGTAAAAAATATGAATTTAAGCAAAATACCGATTTTTTCGAAAAAAAACAAATTTTCATAACTTACAAAATGGATATCGAACTAAGTGAAATCTTGTAAGCTTTATCACTTTATTCGAGTTTTTTCTTAAATACTTAAATTTCAAATAATACCATATTATTATCAGAAATTTTTTAATAGCAAAATAATCACAAAATACCTATTAAAAAAAATAGTTTTCTTAAATATCGTTCGTTATGTATGGGTATCACCATATTTTTTAGAAAATTTCTGTGATTTACAAAAAAAATAAATAAAATGAAAATACATTCCAAATTTTACTTTTTCACAAATGTTGAAAATTTTAAATTCCAAAAATTACAGTTTTTTTAATTTAGGTGTTTCAACAAAAATAAACTAAAACTTCATATCAAATTTTGCTTCGCAAATTATGAAAATTTTAGTATTTTCGAAAAAAAAAGATATTTTGTGATTTTTTTCCCAAAAAACTCTAATAATGTGAAATTGCTTATCAAATTTCGCTTCGTTTGATACCCATATTGCAAATTATGAAAATTTTAGTATTTCGAAAAATACGGTGTTTTGTGAAAAACTCTAGTTATTTTGCTTCGTTTGATACCCTTATGTAAATTAAAAAAATGAGTATTTTCAAAAAAAAAAATTATCTTGTGAAAATTTTATTATTTTGTTAAACCTCTAATGAAGTAAAAAAGCAAACACAATTTTGCTTTGTTTGATACGAATATTTCAAATTATGAAAGTTTGCGTACTTTTAAAAAAATAAGGTATTTTGTGAAACATTTAGTATTTATAAAACTAAAAAAAAGAAACAAAAAAAGGTATTATGTCAAAGTTTTAGAACTTAAAAAACTCTATTGAAGTGAACAAGCATACAAAATTTCGCTTCGTTTGATACCCATATTGCAATTTTTGTAAAATTGCAGTATTCTTGAAAAAATATGGTATTTTGTGATAATTTTATTATTTTTCAAAAAAAAACTCTTATGAAGTGAAATAGCATTCACAATTACGCTTCGTTTGATACCCTTCGAAAGTCATCTTCTGCAAGCCTTGCCAACCCCGAAGGTAGTGGTGAACAACCCCAGAGCATCGTGGAGAAGCGTGTGGCGAAACGTACGAGCAAGGAGTCTCACGTCGTTGGAAAAATCCACGTTCTATCTGCTTGTGAATGGCAAGCTGCCTCACGCGGCCCTGTTGTTCCGGCAACATCGGATCAGTAGTGCTTTTTGCATTCATTGTCCGAACGAAACAGAAGATCTAGAACATAAGCTAAGCAAGTGCCGTAAAATAAGCCATTTGTGGAACCACCTTAAACCAAAATTAGAATCCATTTTGGACCGAAGAGTAGAGTTCAAAAACTTTCAAATCCCTGAATTCAGGGCAATGAGAATGGCAAATGTAGAGAGTTGTCTAAAATTGTTTATCAACTACGTAAACTTTATTTTAGATACAAAAAATGATTTTACGACTCAAGCACTTGATTTTTTACTAAATTGTAACTGCCCATAATATGTATCTCTGCAAACTGTGTGTGTGTGTGTGGTCCAATCCAATACCCGCTGGCTGGCAGCGAAATTATGGGAAAGCATAGTTTGTATCAGACTTGGTTATGCTGATACAGCTTATCTCAGTCCCGGGTATTAGGTGGTGTCAGCCCTCGCGCTGCTTCCAGTGACCCATTTCAGAATGACAGAGCTCCTTGCGGTCCAATTCCGAGGTCACTGGGCATTGTCTGGCCCCGTCTAAAGATAGAGCAAGAACCAGACGGGTTCTCGACATATCTTTAAACTTCCGATCCCATCAGGCAAAACTGGGACCAGCGTGTATTTAGTAAGTAGCAAGCAAGAATATATCAGTTATCAAAAAGTCCGATATGGACTGATCTCACCAAATTTTCGAAGCAGCTGCTGCTTTCCTTATATGGTGATGATGTCCAGGTCCAGTTAAAAACATGTTGCATATCCAGCGTCGTTTCCTCGCCCAGATGTAATGCCCGATAGCGAAAGTTTCCGTACGCGACGCAAGTTCACAATATGCCATCATACAACGAAACAGCTCAAACGACGACGGCGAATTCACGCGAAACGATCGAAACATTTTCACTGTTGCTAAAAAGCGCAGTCCTAGACTTCCCGAAAACTCCTGAATACAACGCGGATGATAATCAAAATCTTGTCAAAACAAGGAAAAACATAATCTTAAAAACTTTTGCAATTCCTCAGAAAACCGTTGTCAAAATTCTAGCTTTACTGTACCACAATCAAAACAAGCACTCATATTTCCGAGAGAGGTGAGTGTCATGAGCATGAGAGCCCAGATATGCCCACTGCCCACGCAGCAAAACTGACGTTTGAACAAAATGTGACAAGGAAAGCATTGCGCTGCAAGAAGCACAATAACAAAACAAATAGGAAGAAGAAAATATTGCTTTAAAATGATGAAAATCTTGAAAATTCTCTGCAATTTGCACTAGACTTCATTAAATTTCTCTTCTTTATGTATGTTTCAATCGTTTCGTCCCAACGAAAACTTATAAATCCACTGAAAACACGCCGAAAATGAAAATTATCGTGGACCGACCGAACGACGAACTTCTTCCTTACACAGACAACCGGACTCTCCCATAATATGTATCTCTGCAAACTATAACAAAACTAAATAAACGTGTTAAAAAAAAAGAAAAAAAAATACCCATATTGCAAATTATGACAATTTGAGTACTTTCGAATAAATACGGTATTTTGTGATATAGGGTAGAGAATCCAGTTTTCGCCCTGCTCCAGTTTTCGCCCACCTACTGGATTCAACCTGTATTTAGCTAACTTCTGCAATTTTTTGGTTGAATTTATTATGCAGGTTTACACATTTATTCATTTCTAACTCTAACTGAAACTTTCCTAGTGAATTTGTATTGTTTATTAAGTTTTTATAAGCATTTCAAAAAAAAACCTTATTGCAGCCGCCATATTTTTGGTCAATTTCGACTACAGCGGGTAATAATGTTTATGAGGGAAAACATCTCATTTTGTCCGAAAAAAAATTATAAGAATAATTCATTGCTTCACTGCATATCTGAATTTCATGAAAATCTAGTGATTTACCTGTTTTAAAATTTTATCAAAGGTTATTTCAATAAAATATAGTGGGTGATTTCTGGGGTCATGAAAAAACGTAAGATCCAATTTTCGCCCAGGGCGAAATCTAGTATTGTGTTTTCAGATTTGACATAGAACCAGTTTTCGTTTACCATAAAAACTTATCCAATCGCAGCGAAATGTGCTTGAAAATATATTTGGATCATTCCAGATTATTTTTGAAGGTTAATTAATAATTTTATTCTATTTCGTTGTTTGGGGTGTTTTGGTAAAAACATTAGTTCAAAAATTAACCTAAACTCAGATATGGGACACCTAGTTCAAACGTGGTAAGAGTTTACTGGTACATAGGAAAACAAATTGAGCAAAAGTGGGAAAAGTAGTTGCACAATATCCTTCAGAATAGCACATGTGCTTTAATATTTTTATTAAAAAGGTACTCGAAGTTTTCTATTGAGTCAATTCGGGAGCGAAAAAGGGTTAATGTTCCCCTAATAAAATCAACAACAACATGGAGCTAATTGTAACTGTGTGCCCTTATATTGGGTGACTAGGGACACAGGGATTTAGTCATATTTTTTTACGAGTGAGAACATGTTTTGGTTTTAGTTAGAATAGACAGAGAATCTCAAAATAAGTAGGATATCTGCAAAAAAAACTCCTAGGATTTTTTGAACCTCAATTAATAATACGAAAAAATATGTGCACACCAATGAAATTGAGCTTCGGGAACATGTTCTGAATCATTAGGAGACCTTATTTGCTTAGCTTTGTGCCATAATTTCATTTGATTTCTTGATTTTTGTCGTGGGCGAAAACTGGATTTAGGGGGGCGAAAATAGGCTCTTCAGATCACATTATTAAAACGAAAAATTTCAACAAAAATGAACTTGTAAATGATAAAAACCTTGTGGAAACTTTAAATCAAAAAGTTTACCAACGTTCTACAACAAATAGAACCGAAAACCATAAATTGTCATTCAATTTTTGTCAAATTTCTTAGATTCCCACTATAAAGTGGGCGATTTCTGGGTCCTCTACCCTATTTAGCATTAAATAAAAAACTCAAAAAAGAAGTGAAAAAGCAAATAAAATTTCGCTTCATTTGATACCACCCATATTGAAGATTATGAAAATTTTATTACTTGCGAAAAAAAACGGAATTTGGTGAACAATTTTGAACACTTAACTTTTAAAATAATTACATTTTCAAAAAATATATTCTTAGTCGATTTTAGAAAGATTTTTGCTGCCTTTTGGGTCTCAAATTAGGAACTGATTGGTTGCGCCCACACTTAGCGCATTGCATTACAGTTTTGTGTAGGAAGGAGTATGGAAAAGCCCTCTTTAAGACATTTTGATTTTTATCATTTTAATTTTTTACTAAACTTTTTAAACCAACACAATAGCTAAAAATTTTGCTCTGAAATCATGCTGTATCTTTTGGCAGAATCAAGATAGCACAATACTTTTTCGGGATAGTTTTAGAACATCTTCTCAATATTGACGCTATTGTGTGGGTTTGAAAAATTTATGGGAAAATAAAAATAATAAAAATCAAAATGTATAAAAGAGGGAATTTCCATATTAATTCCCATACAAAATTGAAATGCAATGCACGAAGTGTGGACGCAAGCAACCGCTCTCAAATTTTAGGGGATTGTTTAGGGGCTTGAAAGCAACGAAAAAAACTATGTTCTGAAAAATCCACCATCTCGAGCCATTCTATTATGCACTTGTTCAGTTGTTTTGCAATAATTAGATTCCAAAATTTCGAGTATTTTTGTACTGACGATTTTTATTTTATTTAGGATAATCTAAATATGTTTTTTTTTTTTCATTTCATTTCATTTTTATTATATTATACTTCATTTAATTTTCATTAGGTTGCCCTCTAAATTTTCGGACCAATTTTGAATGGAAGGAGATGGGTTCGACCTAAACTTTGAAAAATATTTTCAACGGCCTTCTGCAAATCTTAAAACTGCTCATCTGTAGGAAAAAAGCTCATTAATCAAATATTATACCATTTTTCCCCCTTTTGTTCAGCATCGTTATCAAATCAACATATAATATTTCATTATCATATCGATTTTGTTTGGCTCAACAGCCAAACCCCCTCCCAAAAAGTGCTCCATCCAAATGGTGCAGGCACCGTTCCGGCAAAAAAAAAATGATGGCATTCCGCCCAACATCGGGCCCTAATCAAGATTGATGTTTGGCAAGCGAAAAAGAAAAGTATTCACTCACGATAAATTCTATCCATTTGAGTACATCTGCCATCATCCGGTTGGTTTTTCCGGGGAAAATCTTTCTCAGCTTAGTTGGAAAAGCTTTTCCCTTTCAAGATGGCTGATGAATTCTGTTTGCTTTTTTTTTTTTTTGCTCGTTATGAAACATGATGCTGGCGGAGATTCAAGGTCTGCCCGGCCGGCCGGCCGGCGGCGGCTGGTGTTGGAGAGTAAACTCTCATACATTATGAACGTGAGGCAGTGTGTTTTTCGGGTGGAATAATTTCCAAAAGTACCACCCGACAAGAATTAGTCTGATGTAAAAATAAACGCAAAGTATCACATGGTAAATATTGTATGAACGTGCGGAATACACGATGTTTGGCGTGGAAGCTGTTTTTTTATAATGACTCCAAAACTTAACATCCCTCGTTGAATATATTTCATTTAAATTTTGACTCATTGTAATAAAAAAATTATTATGTATCTGGGTCGGAAATTGAAGGATTGTATGTATGAGTAGTATTCGGCATTGGGAATCGAATTTCCGTAGAATTTATGACAAAGAAAGTTTGAACCAATTTATTCGAGTCCATCAGTTCTTTGAAGTTCTTAATTGCACTGCTTCTGAGTATGCGTTTTTGCTAACGATGCCTCTTTTCGAGGGTAAATAAATGTTTTTATTTTTATCTTATGCTTATTGGGAAATACCTAGAAATTTGAATTTTTCTCATTTTCATTCATTACAATGCCTTACACGGAGAAAAAAGAGTTCCCAAAATCGTGAACACCCGTTCATGAATTCGACGTCGTCGTGCTATCAGTGTCTTGCGAACCTTCGTGGTGAACGGACACTAGAGCTGCGGTATTTTTTACTACCTTAGCTCAGAGTTATTTCAAAACAAAATTCACAGTCTTATTAAAGACTACCTGAATTATTTTCCAAAATTCTAAACAGTCTTTTCAAGACTAACCCCACCTGAAATTTTGTTGTATTTTACAAACGAAGCCATCTTTTTAAGAGAACTTTGCTTGCAAAATGCGTCAAAACAAAGGTAAACGCAAATCTTCTGAAGATTTGGTCGTTACGTCGGTGAAGCGTTTGAACGCTAAACCGGCTAACGGAAACAGAAAAAGAAAACAGCCTCTTCTGAGGTCTGATTCTGATTCTGAATGTGAGGTCAATCCTCCAATTCCATTGACAAACAGTTTCGGTGTTTTATCCGAAACTGCAGACAAGGAACCTTCTCCTCGTACTGAGCCTTCTGCCGTCGAGAAACGAGTAAAGGCTCCGCCAATTGTAATGACTTCCGTCTCCGATTTGGCCAGCTTTCGAACGCAACTGAAGAATTGCAAGGAAACTTGCAATTTGAAAGTTTCGTTCCAGCTTGGTCGAAGAGGAGAATGTCGCTTGTTGACGGAATCTTTACAAGATCACCAAACTTTTGTTGGTTATTTGAAAAACCACAAACACAATTTCTACACGTATGAGACCAAGAATGCTCGGCCATTCAAGGCGGTCTTGAAAGGTCTCTCCAACGACTTGTCGGTGGATGAGATCAAAAACGAACTTAAGGTGTTGCTTGGCTTTGCCCCATCCCAAGTAATACCAATGAAGAAAAAATCAAACGGGAATATTTCTCGTTTTGGTTTGACTTCACAATTTTATCTGATTCATTTCAACAGAAATGAAATCAACAATTTGAAACTTTTGGACAAAGTTCAGTTTTTGTTCCATGTACGGGTAAAGTGGGAGCATTTTAAGAAACATGGCGGTAATGGTCAGAATCTGACCCAGTGCCGGCGTTGCCAGGCATTCGGTCACGGTACTGATCATTGCGCCATGGTTCCAAAATGCATGGTTTGCGGGGATTCTTCTCACGACAAGGACAATTGTCCCGTGAAAGAAGTCACCCAATTTAAATGTGCAAATTGTGGTGGAAATCACAAATCAAATTTCTGGGATTGCCCCATCAGAAAAAGGTTTTGGATTCTCGTGCTAAGCATCAGCCGAAATCCAAACCGAAATTTTCTCAAAGTCAGGTTGTACCTGCATCTTTAAATCAAACGTTCGTGATGTCTCACTCGAACAATTCTAGAAATACCCCTACCGTGGAAAAGTTAGGTAACAACAATGGCATTTCTTATGCTAACGTCGTTTCGGGTTCGGGTTCATCCACGAATTTTAAATCCTCTACCAATCTTTCTGAAATTGGGCAGGTACCTCAAATCTCATTTGAAAATTTTTCTGCTAGCAACGCTTTGGGATCTTCTGATCTCGGCGATGTTACGTTTGAAAAAATGACTTTTTTGCAAAACTCACTGTTTGGTTTGATTCAAACAATGAGTAATGCTACATCCATGATGGAAGCAATCCAGATTGGATTAAAATTTGCGAATGATGTTGTTCTTACCCTGAAGTTTAATCATGGATCTAAGTAATTCCATCAATATTATGAATTTTAATGCTCGCTCTTTAAAAGCGAAAGAAAATGAATTTTTCAACTTTTACGAGTTCATAACGTGCATGTTGCTGTTATAACCGAAACATTTTTAAAAACTGGCACTTATTTGAAAAGTGATCCAGATTATAAAGTTATAACTAATAACCGAATGAATCGAAATGGCGGTGGAGTTGCAATAGTTATCCACCGTAGTATGACTTATAGCACGTTACGTGACTTTAAGTTAAAAGTTATTGAAAGTTTGGGCATTGAACTTGAAACTTCTTTTGGGAAAATTATGATTGCAGCTGCATATTTGCCATTCCAGTAATTTGTAATTTGTAATTTGTTGCTTTATTGGATACGATAACTTGTAGTGTGTACTTTTTGTCAAGTCAAGGAAGGAACTGTAGGATTTTACAATAGAGCCAAAATAAAGATAAACAAATTTTCCAAACAAAGTTAATTAAAAAGTTTAAAACTAATTTAGAAATTAGCTTCTGATTGCACTTTTAAATGCCGACAATGTGGGTTTAGTTTTCAGCTCCAGAGGGAGGTTGTTCCAGCACTTAACCCCGGAAACCAGCACACTCCTCCCACTTATCGTTGTGTGCCTGGGGGTGATGAACGATCTGGTTCGTTGCAGTTGTCCACGTACGAGGTGTTGTTGGAGATACTCCGGCAGGTCGCCGTCGTATCCCCGTTTCATAAAGCAGCATGTTCGTAGTTGGTAGTTGGCTGGTAGATCGTGTCCTAGAATGGTGTTCCGTACAACAGCCGTAGTATCCCGTCGTCGTAGATTGTAGACAAACCTCACCGACGATTTGAAACACCGCTGGAGTTGTTCTTTGAGCGTCGCAGTGAGACCGTGGTAGTAAACTATATCACAGTAAGTGAAAATAGGTACAACCACGGCCTGCACCAGCTTGCGGCGCGTTGATGTGGAAAGAACTGGAGAAAACCGGCGGAATGTCCTCAGGGTGTTGTAAACTCGCTGCGTCACGGTGTTGATTTGGTGAATCCAGGTCATATTTTTGTCCAGATGCAGACCCAGGTTTACCACTTTGTCGGACAGCGGTACAACTTCACCGCTGAAGACAATATCTGTCCGCGGTACGATCGATCCGGTCTTCGTGAAGATGATGGCTTGCGTTTTTTGAGGATTCGGGTGGAGACGGTTCACGAGGGCCCAGCTGGTGATCGTGGCGAGATCTCTGTTGATTCTGCCGATCAGTTCGTCAATCGCCTCGACTGGCCCGGAGGCGTAAATTTGGAGGTCATCAGCATAAAGCTGATACTGGCACGTTAACTCTGCTGGTAGACTGTTTATGTACATGCTGAAGAGGAGGGCACTCAGGCAGGAGCCTTGAGGTGTTCCGTCAGTGACGTCGCGTGCTGCTGAGACCATATCGCCTTGGCGAACGGATTGCTGTCTTTGCTCGAGAAACGAAGAGACCAGTTGGCAGGCTCCTCTCGAAAAACCGAACTCTTCGTTGAGCTTGGTTCCCAGCAGGCGGTGATCGACACAGTTGAACGCAAGCGAAAAGTCAACGAGGACCATCACGGTACAGCGATTGTTGTCGAGATTGCTGTAGATGTCATGCGTCACTTTCGCCAGGGCCGTTGTCGTCCCGTATCCCTTTCGGTATCCAGATTGATGGTTGGCTAACAGACGAGCGTTCGGGTTGTCGAGATGGTCCGTGATCTGTTCGAGCAAGATTTTCTCCAGCACTTTGGAAGCAGCTGGTAGGACACTGATCGGTCGGAAATGTTTGGGCAGGTTGGGATTAGGGGTCTTGGGGATCGGTGTCACGAGAGCAGTTTTCCACAGCGACGGGAAGCGTTTGGCAGCGATGATTGCATTGAAGAGGTGACAAAGTTGCGGAAGAACGAAAGGACACAGTAACTTGATGAACGAAACCGGAATTCCGTCTGTGCCGGTAGCGTTGGTGTGTATTTCGAACAGTTTCCGACTCACCTCCTCGACGTTGGTGTGGCGAAAATTGAATCCGTTCTCGCCATGATCAACTGCTGCCCTGTGGGCTGGTGCACTGGAGAAAATAAAAATTATTTCAAAGGGGATTTGAATAAACTTACTCGGCATAGATCTCGATTTTTGGTCATCGGTGATTTTAATGCCAAACACCAATCTTGGAATAATTCAAAAGTAAATTCCAATGGTAAAATTCTATTCAGAGATTGCACTTCTGGCCTTTATTCGGTTTTATACCCGAATGGGCCAACTTGCTTTTCTTCTGTTAGAAATCCATCAACAATTGATTTGGTGTTGACAAATCAAAGTCAGTATTGTGGTCCTTTAGTGACTCATGCTGATTTTGATTCTGATCATCTTCCAGTAACTTTTTCACTTTCTCATGAAGCAGTTACCAGACCCAATAGTTCTGTGTTTAATTACCACAAAGCTAATTGGGACAGGTATCAGCATCATATTGAGAATAATTTAAATCATGATTTTGTTTTAGAAACCAAAGCTGATATTGATTCAGCCTTGGTATCTTTAACTAATGCAATTTTGGATGCTAGGAATATTGCTATTCCTAAAGTCCAAGTCAAATTTGATTCTCCCATTATTGATGACGATCTTCAGCTTCTGATTCGTCTGAAAATGTTCGCCGAAGACAGTATCAACGTTCTCGTGATCCTGCACTGAAGCGAATTCAAAAAGATTTGCAAAAGGTTATTGACCACAGATTCACTCTCCTGCGAAATGAAAAGTTCGCAAGAGATGTCGAACAAATTAAGCCTTATTCCAAACCTTTTTGGAAACTTTCAAAGGTTCTTAAGAAACCTCAAAAACCCATCCCTTCTTTATAAGATGGTGATAATATTCTATTAACTAATGGGGAAAAAGCTCAAAAACTTGCTCAGCAGTTTGAGAGTGCTCATAATTTCAACTTGAATGTTTTGAGTCCTATTGAAAATCAAATTTCAATAGAATTTCAGAATATTGTTGAACAAGAATTTTCATCAGATGAAGTTTTTAATACGGATCTGAATGAAATAAAATCTATTATCAAAAAATTTAAAAATATGAAAGCCCCTGGTGAGGATGGCATTTTTTACATTTTAATTAAAAAATTACCAGAAGCAACTTTAAGTTGCTTGGTCAAAATTTTCAACAAATGTTTTGATTCAGCATATTTTCCCAGTAGTTGGAAAAATGCCAAAGTAATTCCGATTTTGAAACCGGATAAAAATCCTGCCGAAGCCTCAAGCTATCGGCCCATTAGTTTGCTTTCATCTATTAGTAAATTATTCGAAAGAATAATTCTTAATAGAATGATGACGCACATTAATGAAAATTCAATTTTCGCTGATGAGCAGTTTGGATTTCGCCTTGGGCATTCAACTACTCATCAGTTGTTGAGAGTTTCAAATTTAATTCGAAGCAACAAATCTGAGGGCTATTCTACTGGCGCTGCTCTTCTAGACATAGAAAAAGCATTTGACAGTGTTTGGCATAAAGGTTTGATTGCGAAATTGAAAAGGTTTAATTTTCCGATTTATATCGTGAAAATTATTCAAAATTATTTGACGGATCGTACTCTGCAGGTATGTTATCAGAATAGCAAATCTGATCAACTACCTGTACGTGCTGGCGTCCCTCAAGGAAGCATTTTGGGTCCAATTTTATACAATATTTTTACTTCTGACTTGCCTGATTTGCCCCAGGATGTCAGAAATCACTTTTGCTGATGACACAAGCATCTCCGCCAAAGGCAGAAGCCTTCGTGTCATCACAAGAAGATTACAAAAAGCTTGGAAATTTTCAATTCTTATTTGAAAGAATGGAAAATTACTCCAAATGCTGCAAAACTCAACTTATTATTTTCCCTCACAAACCAAGGGCTGATTTTCTTAAACCAAAAGTCATCACATTATAAAGATGAATGAGGTAAATTTAAAGTGGGAGGATCAAGTGAAATATCTTGGACTTGGTTTTGACAAAAACCTTACTTACAAGGATCACATTGAAAGTATCCAGGTTAAATGTAACAAATATATTAAATGTTTGTATCCACTTATAAACAGGAATTCTAGACTTTGTCTCAAGAATAAACTGTTAATTTATAAACAAATTTTCAGACCTGCCATGCTTTATGCTGTGCCGATCTGGACAAGCTGTTGCTTAACCAGGAAGAAAAAACTTCAGAGGATTCAGAACAAAATTCTGAAAATGATTCTGAAACTTCCTCCCTGGTTCAGCACCAGTGAACTTCATCAATTAGCCGAAGTTGACACTTTGGATGTTATGTCCAATAAGATAATTGATGCATTTCGACAAAAATCATTGCAGTCTTCAGCTGCATTGATCCGCTCTTTATATAGTTTATAAGTTAGTTTTAAGGTATCCCTTTTCCCTTTTGTACATGTAGGACCTCCTACATTTGAAATCACTGAATAGCGAAAGCTACAATATTTCATGAATAAATGAAAGTTGCTAGTATTTAAAATTGAGGTGAAAAGTCATCGTTTGTGATTGGACACTCAATAATATTTTAACTGAATGAATGTACATGGAAAAGAAATTTAAATAAATATAAATTTAAAAAAAAAAAAAAAAAAAAAAAAACGTCGTCGTGCTATCATGTCGCACCCGCCATTTTGACGTTCCGAGAAAAACGCGTTTTAATGTTTGACCTTGAATAAACAAAAACGAAAGCACGCAATGTAAACAATAACAAACACGTTTTGTTTGGCTGACCATTCTGTGCATTGTCTCGAAGTTTGGTTGAAGTAGGTTGCTGGAGTCCCGAGTTATAATTAAAAATGTTTACGGTAGTCTAACTTGTACAGTGAGTCAAATATTTGTCCGTACCCCCCCCCCCCCCGTACGGAAAATGTTTGTAATATAAAAGTACATAAAATTCGACTAAAGTGCCATGTTTTATACATCAATCGACGCGGCAAAATATCCTCTTTAAGACACTGTCATTGGATTTGCAAAAAACTTTTTCTTAAAAAATACAAAAATAGTTTACTGAAAAAAGTAAAAATAAGAGTTCAAATAATTGTCCGTACCCCTAGTAAAAGTACAAAATCTGATCGAAACAAGTGAATTTATTTATGAAATGTTGTTTCTGTGTCAAATACTAGTACCTCTAGCCAGTTTGTGACAACTTTGAACTTCTAATAACTTTGTTTAGTTAGTTTATATAAAAAATTGGTTTAAATTTAGTATTTTTAAGTTAAACTTATCAAAACATAAGTTTTTAAACAACGATTTTTATAAAATTGCTATTTTATGCTGTAAGAGTCTCTATTGAAGAAGTTTAAACAATATTTATTCAAAATATACATTGTTTTCATCTTTTTTATTGACATTTTTCGATCAAAAATACTGTTTCGGAACAATACCGTTAAACAATCCGGATTGTCCCGGAACCGGTATAACCCCTCGGGGGGAAATTTTGTGGTGGTCAGATAGAGGACAAGCAATTGCAGCAAAAAGCTCTTGCAATTTGAAGCATCCAATTTCGTCCACTACAGCCCGATTACGAGTCCCTACTCTGAAAATTTAAATTTTCACTTTCCGTGCTGAGAATTTCTGTACCGTCCTGGGTCAGAATGTTTTGCTTGAGGAATTTGAAAATTTCAAATTTCAGAGTAGGGACTCGTAATTGGGCTGTAGTGGACGAAATTGGATGCGGGGGGTACGGACAAATATTTGACTCACTGTACGTGCGTCAAACGCATCCTGACCTGAAATCCCTTTGGGTAATTCTCCGCCAACTCACACAGCAGTTGCCCCGACCCCTCTTCGATTTGCGTGAAACTTTGTCCTAAGGGGTAACTTTTGTTCCTGATCACGAATCCGAGGTCCGTTTTTTGATATCTCGTGACGGAGGGGCGGTACGACCCCTTCCATTTTTGAACATGCGAAAAAAGAGGTATTTTTCAATAATTTGCAGCCTGAAACGGTGATGAGATAGAAATTTGGTGTCAAAGGGATTTTGGTGTAAAATTAGACGCCCGATTTGATGGCGTACTCAGAATTCCGAATAAACGTATTTTTCATCGAAAAAAACACTAAAAAAGTTTTAAAAATTCTCCCATTTTATGTTACTCGGCTGTAAAATTTTTTGGAACATTCCATTTTATGGGAAATTTAATGTACTTTTCGAATCTACATTCTACATCTACATAAAAGTTTTGAAAAAGTTGGTCGTCATCGATCATGGCCATTCATGGTCATCCGCGACAGACACGGACGACGAAACAAAAAGAAACGCAAAAAGTTACTTTTTCAAAACTTTTTTTTCGTAAAATCGCGATAACTCGTGATGTTTATAAACAAACCCCTTATGTCTATAGATCAAATTTTTTGTAATTTTCTGCTCTACAACTTTGTAGAACATTGTTACACTCTAAAAAATAACCCTGCAAAGTTAGAAAAAACACGAAATTTTAAAATGAAAATTTTTGTTCTAAATGAAAAAATGACCCTTCTGGGACAATGTAGATTCGAAAAGTACATTAAATTTCCCATAAAATGACATGTTCCAAAAGTTTTTACAGTCGAGTAACGGAAAATGGGAGAATTTTTAAAACTTTTTTAGTGTTTTTTCTCGATGAAAAATACGTTTATTCGGGATTCTGTGTACGCCATCAAATCGGGTGTCTAATTTTACATAAAAGTCCCTTTGACACCAAATTTCTATCTCATCACCGTTTCAGGCTGCAAATTGTTGAAAAACACCTCTTTTTTCGCATGTTCAAAAATGGAAGGGGTCGTACCGCCCCTCCGTCACGAGATATCAAAAAACGGACCTCGGTTTCGTGATCAGGGACAAAAGTTACCCCTTAGGACAAAGTTTCACGCAAATCGAAGAGGGGTCGGGGCAACTTTTCCCGATTTCGTGTGAGTTGCTAGAAAATTACCCCTTTGCCCTTTGTCGCAGTTACATCAATTTTCAGGGAGTGACAAGATAGCACGACAGGATTGAAACTTCTTTTATATGTAGAGTGACAAAAATTTTCGGAGCTTTTTTGGTTTTCATTGAATATCTCAGGATTGAAATCGAATTTTGGGGATCTGTGAAGGTCAAAAGATGAGGCATTGTGAGCTGCACAAAATGGCGTTCTTAACTCAATTTGGCCCAAAATGCACGTACGACAAGTTAGCACGATGGCGACGAAATTGGGAACCACGAACAAATTGTTCATATGCCATGGTACAATTTTCAAAAACGTACCATGGAATTTGAACACTTTGTTCGTGGTTCCCAATTTCATGAACGGGTGTTCACGATTTTGGGAACTGTTTTTTCTCCGTGTAGGGACCATCCATAAACCACGTGGACACTTTTTAGGGAATCTGTAACCCCCCCCCCCCCCCTCCCTCGTGGGCAATTGTCCATACAAAAAAATACTTTTTTGTATGGATCGTGCAGGGCTTGCGAAATTTCGACTTTGTTGGTGATAGCTGACAGAGCACTCCAATCGTCTTCACCACGACAACCTGATTTTTACATTCTACCTACTTTCGTTCATTTCACACACAAAGGAATGAGTGCTACGCAAAGTCACTCACACAATCATTCACTTCCCTCCAGGAGAAAAATCGCTTGGAGAGCGGTCGTTTGACATTCTACCGAGATTCCGATCATCTCTCCAATGCACAGTGGTCCGAAACCGAAATCTAGCGTGACAAAATTGATACCGGCCACACGTTAAGATTTAGAGCTTTGGTGCCTTGGAGACAAATGATCAGGGTCAATAGGGGCATCTTTTGATATGGTGTACATTAGGGTGTACATCCAAATTTTAGGGTGATTCAGAATTTTTATTTTGGCGGGATGATGAGATAGCGCTTTGGTGTCTTCAGAAAAGTTGTAGAGAACACCATTCTGAGCAACTTTGCTGAAGAGCACAATGTTCTATCTTCAAACGGGAAGTTTCTAGAGCCATTTTTGAAATTTAGGTTGAAGTGTTTATGAAAAAATGAGTTTTTTGAATTTCTCAACTCAGGCTTGTGTCGTAGCGAGTTCGTGTCTTCTAGACATTTGTAGAACTTATCAAAACACACATTTATCTTCCAATTGAGAAAAAATCGGACCTTTAAAACGAAAGTTATAGCCAAAATACGACGAAAAAGACGCCATTTTGAAATGTGGATAACTCGAGTAGTTTGACCTCGCTCTTAAAAGCATCTCGTCGCCATCGTGCTAACTTGTCGTACGTGCATTTTGGGCCAAATTGAGTTAAGAACGCCATTTTGTGCAGCTCACAATGCCTCACCTTTTGACCTTCACAGATCCCCAAAATTCGATTTCAATCCTGAGATATTCAACAAAAGCCGAAAAAACTCCGTGCATTTTTGTCACTTTACATATGAAAGTAGTTTCAATCTTGTCGTGCTATCTTGTCACTCCATGAAAATTGATGTAAGTGCGACAAAAGGCCAAAGGGATTTCAGGCCAGGAAAGTCAGGATGCGTTTGTCGCACGTACAAGCTAGAATACCGTACACATTTGTAATTATAACTCGGGACTCCAGCAACCAACTTCAACCAAACTTCGGGACAATGCACAGAATGGTGAGCCAAACAAAACTTGTTTGTTATTGTTTACATTGCGTGCGCTCGTTTTTGTATATTCAAGGTCAAACATTAAAACGCGTTTTTCTCGGAACGTCAAAATGGCGGGTGCGACAAGATAGCACGACGACGTCGATCTGAAAGTACACATTCTAGAGTACATTTGCTGAAAATATCTCGGAGGTCTTTTTTGTCTTTTTTATTTAATCTCAATTTGAAAATGAGCATTTGTAATCGTTTTTTGCCCATAACTTTTGATAGAATTGACCAACATTCATTTTTCAAGAATAAAAATGTTCATTTTGACAAGCTCTACAATTGTCTAGATGGGCTCAAAAATGTACAAAATGATCCAGTGGTTGTAAAAGAAGAAACAAGTTTTGGCTGAAATATTTCAGGAATAAATTTAATTAATTTTTGCAAACCAAGTTTTAGTGACAAAAAGTTAAATATAAAATCACATTTTTTTTTACCGTGCATCATTTTTTTCCAGTGTAGTACATATCCATACCTACAACTTTGCCGAAGACACCAAATCGATCAAAATTCCTTCAAAAAGATACAGATTTTTGAATTTTCATACATCATTTCTGTTTGGCCAGCTGCCAAATTTGTATGGAAAATTATATGGACAAACTAATGATGCAAAATGACTTCTTTGGGCATACCCAAGGCAACAAAAAGTTTCTGTCGGATTAAAAGATACAAAAATTAAAATTTAAGAAAAAATACCGTTTTCGTAGAGAATTGCTCAGATAAAACATTCATTTTCAGGTGAAACGAACCAAGCACATCAAACAAACGAACCACTTCAGAGTATTGCAGCTCCCCATCCAAATTGCTGGTAAAGTTGAAAAGGTTATTAAAAATATTCCAGACCAGTTCACTTTTCAGAACTGACGGAAAACCTAAAACCACCTGAACACACCACCCGGAAAATAGTTCAAGTTTGCGGCGCTCCCCATGTCCACCTGCGAGTGCGAAAGGGGACGCCTTTTCCCCGTTGGTTGGATGAAAAACGAACCCCGCCCGGTGGTTGGTTGGTTAGTTATACGGCGTTCGACACCGGGGACCTCACCGCTGCCTGCGCGGTGGTGCAAGAAACAATTTTCCTCCCAAGTGGCGTTGATTCGCTCCATGAGCCGCCATGTAAATTATTTCCGAAACATTCATAACCATAAATATTTCTCTCACCGTTCGAGGTTCTGGAACAGGTTCTGGGGCGTGCACTCGCCTTCTCTTTGGCACTCGGGCAAAAGTTTAGTTTTCGTTTTTCCCACCCCGCTGATTGACCGCACGACGAGGACCAGCAGCAGCAGCATGGTGGTGTTTCCATTTCGGTGGCCATAAATTTGAGCGCCACATGAAACGGAAAATATTTGAAACTTTGTAGTTTTCCCGTTGGGGGTTTTCCGAACAGTTGCTAGGTCAGTTAGAGAGTGTGGGGTTTTTTTTTGTCCGCACTTTCAGTGATATTTTGCGCTGGATTCTCTAAACTAGCTCAGTTATGTTGGCATTGGCAGCAGAACTTTATGGAAATGTGAAATTCCACCACGATTAGGATAATCTGTTGGGAATGGTACGGAAGCGGATGATTTAGGTCGGGATTGGTTTGGGAAAACATACCGAAACATTGGTGAGGGCTAGTGTTTCTTATTGAGAAAACTTTTCGATACTAATTGGACATGGAATTTGGACAAGCTTGTTTGGCTTGAAGTAAACATTGTGGAGGGAACTATTGCATGTATTTTTATGTCAACTTTTTGTTATGGAAAAATCTTTTTTTTTATATTTTGGTATGTGCCTTTCTATTACCAACAAAAGACAATTCTCTGAAATTTTGGTCATACCTTTTTTTGTATTTTGTAAACTAGCTGAAACTGTTTGGGTGCCTTGGGTAAACCCAAAGAAGCCATTTTGCATTGTTATTTTGTCCATAAAATTTTTCACACAAATTTGGCAGCTGTCCATATAAAAATGATACAGTCATGCCCGATTTTGATTCGTTCAGCTGCCTCGGTTAAGCACGGCCCAGTGCTTAACTGAAGTACAGAGCTAATGGGATTTTGGCTATATGGGCTATATTGGCTATAACCATATAAAAAATCATACAAGCTATCGATTGCATTTATAATAACATGAAAACTGTAACAAAAATACGTATTTTTCCTGTATTTTGAAAGTGATTCTCGAAAAATACTCAAAATTATTGTTATTGCAATATAGGTATCAAATGATCGTGTTTTGTCATACATTTCGAATGTCATAAATTTTTTTTTTTTTGAAAATACTAAAAATTTTCACAAAACTACGTACTTAAAAATAATCAAAATTTTGGTTTGTTACAAATGTAACAAACCAAATCGATAGTACTGATTTTTCGTTGGAATTTCGTACCAACCCGGAATTACGTCGTAGGAAAATCCGCCGGCATCCGAACCGGTCCACGATTCACAAGTCAACCTATGTAGAATCGGAAAGGGCATAAAATTTCCGATCTTTTGATACCCATACATCTAGGTTTTCTTTAAAACCTACGTTTTTAAATACCTAGGCAAAAAGTAAGTTTGATCCACGAGAACAAAAATTACAAAATTCCATACATTTTTGGCAGGTTGCTCAAACGAAACCACAACAACGTTTTTGCTTAGGTATTTAAAAACGTGGGTTTTATAGAAAGCCTGGATGTATGGGTATCAAAAGATCGGAAATTTTATGCCCTTTCTGATGTCACATAGGTTGACTTGTAAATTGTGGACCGGTTCAGATGCCGGCGGATTTTCCGACGACGTAATTCCGGGTTGGTACGAAATTCCAACGAAAAATCTATTCTAGCGATACAAAGACTCCCAAAACGGTGTTATACCCACTCCAAAATGTTTATTTAGCAATTCTATGGTAATATATTGACATTTAGTTGAATTAAAACTTTGCAAAATTAAGTTGATATAAATTTTATATAGAATTTCCAGAGTTATATAAACTTTTATACTAAGTAGTTCGTAAACTTTATATTCAATCCAAATTATTTTTTTAATCGGTCAAGGATGCCTATTTGGAGTTGGGAGACTGGATATATGGTGATTTGTCAACAAATAACATTATTTATATAAATTTTTCGAAAGGTGTACAAACTTTTTTTGCACCTTTTTTATTTTCGTAATAGTATTTGTTATATAACTTTTTATAGAAATCATCTTTTCATGAGCTTTTTGTAGCAAAATGTTTGGCATGAGTTTCTGAACAAAACGTAGTACTAGGTTCCTGTTAAACTTTAAATTGTTTACATGTTTCATCACAAAATATGCATAGTGCCCAAGGGGTGTAAATACTTTTTTTACATACTGTAATCCTAGGCCTATATAAGCCATTTTTGTGTATAAAACTTAAATTTAAAAGTGGTGTCACAATTTTTTTTTCGCTCAAAATTTTTGAGGAAATAGTTTAAGATGTTACAAAAAGACTGACGAAAAATGCAGGATGGTATGTCTCTCCTAAAAAAATACAAAAATCATTTACTAAAACTGTTTTTTTTGAAAAGTGGTCTAAACGTCAAAATTTTTGAAACCCGGTAGTAGGAATCGATTCTTCAGACAATTTTACATAAAAGTCTCCATATTGATAATTGTCCTATGTCCAATCCTTGGGAAGATACAGCGGTTTTAAAAATGAAAATGATGAAAAATCGGGTTTTTTTGTGGTTTTTGGCGATTTTTATATGACAGACTTGGTTTTGTAAATATTTTTACCGGAAAGCTCGTCCAATTTTCCATAAGTTTGCCTTTGACAGCTTTTTGATTTATGTCGTTTTTATATTTACGTAATCAAATTTACTATCCTGGTTTCAACCACACTAAAAAAAATATTCTATTTTCAGTTATAAGCAATGTAATTAAGCTTATATCTGTAAGCCCTTACAACCAATTGAAATGCTGTCAAAGGCAAACTTATGGGAAATTAAACGAGCTTTCCGGTAAAAATATTTACGAGACTCAAAAACCAAGTCTGTCGTATAGAAATTGTCAAAAACCACAAAAAACCCGTTTTTTTCAACATTTTCATTTTTAAAACCGCATTTTTTAAACCGCTGTGCACATAGGACAATGGTCAATATGGAGACTTTTATGTAAAATTGTCTGGAAAATCGATTCCCAATACCGGTTTTCAAAATTTTTGACGTTTAGACCACTTTTCAAAAAAACAATTTTAGTAAATGATTTTTGTATTTTGTTAGGAGAGACATACCATCCTGTATTTTTTATCAGTCTTTTGGTTATATTTTAGACTATTTCCTCAAAAAATTTTAATAAAAAAAATCGTGACATCACTTTTAAATTTAAGCTTTAGACTTAAAAATCTAAAAAGATCATAGATGTGGCTTTTTTTTGTTTCAGTGTATTTTTTCAGAAAGCCCGTCCAATTTTCTACAAGTTTGTCTTTGACCACTTTTTGATACGACGCAACGTCTTCGAGATACAGTAATTTTTAAATTACAAAATACAAAAATATTTACATACCTTACGCCCTTCTCAAATGTTATTTTCGAGTGCTGTTGGCTCCATATACACAAAAATGGCTTATATAAGCCTAAGATAACATGTCTACAAAGTTTCATTGAAATCGGAGAGGGTCTTGTACAAAAGTGCCAGAAAAATACCTGATTTGAGCTGGAATTGCTCTATACTATCATTTTTTTGTATATACTCAAAATTTTCACAAAACTACATATTTTCAAAAAAAAAATGCTCAAAATTTCAGTTTTTTTTACAATATCCATTCTAAATGATCGAAATATTTAATAAATTTTGAAAGCTGTAAATTTATTTGTGTATATTCAATTTTTTTGCAAAACTGCTTATTTTCTAAAAAAAAACTTCAAATTTCAATGTTTCAAAATGTATTACATTCGAAATGTTTTAAAAATTCCGATGATTTGTTACCCAACTGAAATTTAAAGTGTTTTTTTTTCGAAAATACGTAGTTTAGTGTAAATTTTGAGTATTTTCAAAAAAGGTTATCAAAATATATGAAAAAATCCGATATTCTGATACCTTTATTATGAAAAACTGAAATTTTGAGCATTGTTTTCAAAAATACGTAGTTTTGTGAAAATTTTTGAGTATTTTCAAAAAAATTGTTATCACATTCCAAATGCATGAAAAAGTCCCGATCATTTGATACCCATATTGCCATAAACTGAAACTTTGAGTTTTTTTTCGAAAATTCGTAGATTTTTGAAAATGTTGAGTATTTCCAAAAAAATGTTATTGCATTTGAAATGTATGAAAAATTTCCAGTCATTTGATACCAATATTGCAAAAAACAGAAATTTTGAGTACTTTTTTCAAAAATACGTAATTTTGTAAAAAATTTCAGTATTTTCAAAAAAGTTGTATAACATTCGAAAAGTATGACAAAAACACGATCATTTGATACCCATCTTGCAATAACAAATATTTTGAGGTTTTATTTAGAGTAAAAAATTGCATTTTCATGTAACTATAATTACAATGGATGATGATGATCATCCCGATTCCAAAACACTATAATTTTTTGATATTTTCATGATTTTTCATTCGATTATAGCCATAATGTCTCCCATATAGCCAAAATCCCATAAGCTCTGTGCTTCAGTTATGCACTCCTCGATTTTGCATCCCCCATATGCGGTGCTAAACCGAGGCATGACTGTATATGAAAATTCAGAAATCTGTATCTTTTGAAGGTACTTTTTGATCGAATTGGTGTCTTTGGCAAAGTTGTAGGTATGAATAAGGACAACATAGAATACACGATAAAAAAATAAATTCACTTTTTGTCACTAAAACTTGATTTGCAAAAAAACCCTTTTTTTATTTTCTGATATGTTTTAGGGGAAATTAAATGCAAACTTTTAAGAAATTTCCAGAACGGGCAAAAAATTGTTGACCAAGTTATAAATTTTTGAATTAATACTGATTAAAAAAAATGAAAATATTGCAAACAAATTTCAACTTCATTTTTCGATGTAATATCGAATTTTCAATCAAAAAGGAATCCAGTGGAATTTTAATAAAGTGCACCGATTTTTATGTTATAGCCCTTTTTATGTAACTTCATTTTGCGTGAAGGCACGACAGCTTATATACTATCGATACTACATTCAATGTTGAAAAATAAGTCTTTGTGAAATTATATACTTAAAAACATTTTAAGAAATCTCACAATCATTTAAATTATTCAGATTGCTCAAAAATATTATTGTTTATTTTATTATATAAATCATTGCTTATGAACATTGATTTTACCTCATTTTATAAGAACGCATATGAAATTATTCATGGCATCTACAATCAAAGCCACCCCAAAGTGAATAAACAAAGTAAAAGACAAGCAATTTTCCGTTCTATTTAGGGTTAATTACTGCACACGGTGTTTTCCAATCGAGAAACACACAAAAAAAACGTGCAAATTTCCCCCAAATCTGCACCACATGGACGGCTCTCTGTTGCTCCCTTTTTCCCCCCAAATCCAGGTGACAGCTGGGATTGAGAAGGGTTCGTACGCAAAACAACCAGCAGGGGAAGGGGATATAACCAGTAAAAGCGGAAAAGCTCGCCCCAAAACCCCACTCACTCAGGTGATAATCCTTCGCACAGACGAGGGTTGCCGGGGTAAAAAAGTTTTATCGCGTGTCGGGACGACTCCTCCGCAACATGCTCGCTCTCTCTGTCGTATTTCGCACCCATGTTTTTCAGAGATTTTTTTTCCATTTTCCGCCTTCAACGAACAAAAAAGCTTAGTTTAGTGGGCAAGGATTTTCGTTTGGACCAGGATGAGTGGTACAAATGTGAGAGTGGAGCAGTATGTAAAACGAATCAGAGATAAGTGGAGATGACATTTTTTATGTAGTTAAAATAATTTTAGGAATTTAACTTATCAATTAATATTATTTGATACAAATAAGAACATTCTCATCAAGTTTAGATTTTTCCAAATTTATAAATTAATCACTGAAGACATGTTTAGTCCTTTGTCATTAAACCACCAGCAGCAGCAGCAGCAACCAAAACTGGGCACAATATTCATGAACGTGGGTTAAATTGGGATTTTACCCCCCTTTTGTGTGCTTCCACTTCGCGGGAAAACAACCAAGGTAAGATCCCGGCTCAGGTGTTTTGTTAAAGGGTCCGCGATGCGATGGGGACACACGACCGGCAGCACACACGCACTCGAATATGACATTTTGGAAAATTGAATTAACAGCTCCGGGGCAGGGAGGTGGTGTGTGTATTTGGAGGACAACCTTTTACAAGGGAAGCTTCCTGAAATCCTCGTCAAATGTTGGTGGAATTTTACTAGCACTTCCGCTTATTTTTTAGAGATTTTAAAAAAAATACTAATGGTTTCAGGTTTTTTTCGACTCAAATTAAATATAAATTTGAAAAAAAATGCTGTGCTATTAACTATTGACTCCTACAAAAAAATGAGTTTAACCATTAAACATATTATGGGCATTTTTTTACTATTAAAAAAGAGGTTTTAAATTTCATGATTCACCATTGTATAGCAATCAGTAGTTAACAAAAACAAGATAAAAAAGGTGTTCTTAGGAACTGCAAAAAGCATTTATATTATTTTTTTTTCAGACTATTTGAAAATCAGTTGTGAAATAATCATCATCGCCAAATTGAAGTGCCACTATTACATAAGTAAACAGTTTTTTTTATCCTTCACCATCTTTCAAATAGTGACCTATTCCTCATATATGTTGTTAGCAATATCCACTATTTGATTTTTCTTCTAGCCACATTTTGTCAAATGCTTTTTTAAATAAGTATTTTGGAGTATGTATTTCAGAGATTTCACAATTTCTCAAATGATAATTTAATAGTTTAAAATAGTTTTTCAGTTCTGTTTTCAATGGGCATTGAAATTTAAAAAAAAAAGTTCAAGCAATTCTAAGGACGCTCGAATAAAACAGATATTTCTAGAGCAATATTTAAAAAGCGCAGAAGCATTTTGACAGCTGCAACAATTTTGCAATTTTTAAGGTAAAAGGCAACTATTTTACAAAACCAAATATGTTAAAAGATAACTGGGGGTTTCCCACTTAGGATTTTGAAACAAAGTTACTTGAAGCTTGTCTTCCCGTCACTGATATTTTCCAAACCTGAAAAATAGGAAAACAAAACACAAAGTATCCAGCTTTACAAATGAAAATAAATTATACTTATCTGATGTTTCCAAAAGCTTGCTGGTGATATTCCTCGTTACGTTGAATACATTTGATCCGGGATTTTCTAGAAATAAATAAAGCAAATAATCTGTAGAATTATTTGTTTTGCCTTCCTCACCTTACTGAGGAAAGGCTATAAAATCACTCGAAAAATGAACTCCTTAATACGTGCTCCTATACCCACCTTCACGTATACATATCGACTCAGAATCATGTTCTGAGCAAATGTCTGTGTGGATGTGTGTAGGTGAGGGGACAAAAAATTGTCACTCGATTATCTCCGGACTGGATGAACGGATTTTGACCGTATTAGTCTCATTCAATCTATCTAGGGATCCCATTGATCTCTATTTAAAATTAGCAAGTTAAGTTAAGTACTTCATTGTACTGATTGTAAAAAGGGTGGTTTTTGCAAGAAAACCTATCATGTTATACATTTACATTCAGAAAGGTATTTGAAAGACCTTTCCAATGAGCCCAAAACATTGAAGATCTGACAACCCTATCAAAAGTTATTAGCACTTAAATGTTATTTATACAATTTTTGGAGGCCGGATTTCAGATATTGTGATAGAAATATTGTCTGAATTTTCCATGCGAACTATTGTTGAATAGTTTTTTATCAGATCTTGCCGATGAGCCAGAAATATTGAAGCTCAGCTAACCCTATCAAAAGATATGAGTTATAAAGTTGATTTGTTAAACATGTTGTTAAGGGGGAATGTTGCTATTTTTACTGAATGTATTTACTTTATGAATGTGAAAAAGGCATCAACCACCTAAAGGTGGATTAAGAATCGTTTTTTTTAATATGGAAATTTTCCCGCAAGTATATTGAAAACAAAGAATAAAACTATTTTGATTGTAGATTTTTTTTGTAAAATTTATAAAGTTTATAAAGTTTAGTTAAACTTGGACCAAAATTTCCATCAGAAAATAAATACTTACCAATTTTTTTTTTTGGAAAAAACTGCTGCTGATCGCATAAATGTCCCATATGCATTTTCATCGTTTATGCGTGATTCATGCAGTTTGATTCAAAATCGTGTGCTCTTTAAAAAGCGCCTACAACATCCAGTACTTTGTTTTAGAAATCAGTAGGAAATCCTGTTTTTTTTTTGCTAAAAGTTAACAAGTAGCCTTATGTGTGGAACAAACTTGTTTTGCGTTTTTCCCAGCTTGCTGTTTTAGCAAATGGGACATTTATGCGTACATGGGCAGAATAGTATTTGATAAATCATCATGGACTTATAAAAAATCAATTATTAAAAAAAATAAGGTTGTAATTTTTCTTGTAATAGATTTTGATTTGCAACAACGTATCAAAGCAAAAAAATACAATTGAACAAAATCTACCAAAAAAAAATTTCTGAAAAAACTTTGATGAATTTTGAAAAAAAAACCAAGCACTTTGCAAACTGTCATGAACATAACAAAAAATAACGAATTCATCGTTTTTTACGGAGACATACAAAACATTCATAAAATCTACTGTTAATTTAAAAAATGTGAAGGATTATGTTTCAAATCAAAGTTATAATGCCTAAATAAGAACCATGAAAACATTTTTTTAAATGCGAACGTTCGACAACTGGTCACGAACAAAATTAGTAAAAAGTAGTTATTTTTCACATTTTTATTTTTTTAGAGCACTTAAAATCCAAAATGTATGGCTTTTACAAATTTGTTAACAACATGGAAAAAAATATTTTTTTTAATTGTTATTCCATCAAGCTTGCAAAATTAAAATATAAAACAATCGTGAAATTTTCCGATCTTTTCGAAAATATATAAGGCCGTTGCAAATATTTTTCAAAGTTTATGTCCCCCCCCCCCTTTAAAATTGGCCTGGATAATCAGGGGGTAAAAAAAAATATTTTTTCGAAAAACTTCAAAATTTTAATGAAAATTAAAGCTGAAAAACCAATTAAAATGCTTTTTTCCGCGTTTATAATCATATTTAGCATGTTTGAACTCCTTTGAAAACATTTTAAAGTTTCATGAAATACCAATGTACAGTCCCACGAAAAGTTTTTTTTTTGCGAAAATAAAATTCCGTCAATACCTCAATATTTTCAAGACTAGTAACGTCATGATTCAAATTCCCGGACGCTTCGAAACCCGGACACTTCATCTTGTTTTATTAATTATTTGGATATAAGTTCGCATTTAGAATGTCAAACCAGTGTTATTTGATAAATTCCTACATCAACTTTCATTTAAAGTTTGTTTGAATGCTGTAGTTAATGCCAAAACATTAAAATAAAATAAAATTATAAGTTTACCAAAAATACGAAACATTTCACTTGAAATATTTCATAGGCGTTCGATGCACCGGGAAGGCAATGCAGAAATTTATGGTTTCGATTTCCTTAAATTCTAAAAAATTTGTATGTAAAATATCCATTGTTTTGATGTTAACAGCTTATTTGAGACCTAAAGAATGCCATTTACTAACATTTCAGTATAAATTTGTGCGATTCATAAGTAAAAATCGAGTGTCCGGAATTCGAAGCAAAAGTGTCCGGATTTCGAATCAGCTTTTATCAGTGTCCGGGATTCGAAGCATAACAAGTCATTGTAATTTTAAAATTCTGTTGAAAAATTGCTAGACAAGACATATTTTGCATGCATTTTCTTGAAACCGACTGTTTATTCTACATTCTGATGATATTTCTACATTTCCAACTTATTACATGATTTTTTGCAAGCTATAACAAAAATGATATGCTACTAAGTGTCCGGATTTCGAATCATGACGTTAATTGAAAAGCAACTGAACGCCTGTAAAATGCATTTTAAAACACTTTTTTCATCAAAATGTTGAAACCAGGCTTGTAATTTCATTTTTTTTTGGGCTTTGTGAAAAAATAAATGCACGGTAAAGCAAATTTTGCTATTTTTTTTTGGCTGTGAATTACTGAAAATCACACTTTTTTTTTATTTTTGAATGTGTTAGGGGACAAAAAGTGTCATCTTTTGAGGTATTTTTTTTTACCGAGTTATACTGCCCATGTTTGCATAAATGTCCCATATGCAAAAACAGCAAGCTGAGAAAAACGCATTTGAAGTTTGTCCCACACATAAGGCTTCGTGTTAAGTTTTCGTGAAAAAACTGGATTTCTTCCTGATTTCTTGAACAAAGTACTGGATGTTATATGCTTTTCTGAAAAAAAACACGGTTTTGAACCAAACTGCATCAATAACTCAAAACGATGAAAATGCATATGGGACATTTAAGCGATCATGGGCAGTATAAATCTTTGAAAAAAATTAAAATCAGCATTGCGGCATAACAATTTTTTTGATGATTTTTTTTAAAGCGAGCTGTTGAAATGTTTTGATAAGGTGCTTAATTTCTGAATTACAGCAGTCATGACTTTTTTTAAAGAAAAATCTCTATGGTCGGCCTGAAAAACATAGAATCAATTTTTGACCATGAACTCCTACCCTATAAAAAAAGCAAAAATAGTGTTATTGAGCAATACAAATTTTAGTGACAAAAAGTTAATCAAAAAATCAGCAAAACAAATCTCACTTTTTTTTTAAACTTAATCCTTACTAATACTCATAGCTTTCGACACCAAATCAATCGAATAAAATTCCTCGCGAGATCCACACTTTGGAATATTTACATGCCATTTTCATATGGACAACTGTCGAAAAAGCAAAAAAAAATACCGAAGGTGAATTCGCCGAAATAGCTCATATACGAAAAAAACTGAAAAATAAACAAATAATTTCAATTCCAAGTTTAAATGACATTTTCCGTCCAAGAGTTAACTAATTGGGACCGTTATTTTACGGAAAATTACGCGTACTTTTTTTAAACTGCAATAAACAAGAATGGTATTTTTTAGTTCAAAACAAAAAAAAATCATTAGAAAATTTCGTTTTTTTTTGTCAATAGGAGTGTATCTACAATGTTTTAGAGCAGACAATTAAAAAAATGGGTGTACCCCATTTGGCATAATGGACATTTGGCATAACGGGTTTTCAAGATGGACGTTTGGCATAATGGACGTTTGGCATAATTGGTCCAAGACATCAGGGACGTTTGGCATAATGGACATTTGGCATAATGGACGTTTGGCATAATTCGTTCAAAAATCATCAAAGACGTTTGGCATAATGGACGTTTGGCATAATTATTACAAGCTTGTTTTTTTTTGTTAAGTATTTGTCATTTTCACGAACGAAAATGTATATTTTTTACCTTTTTTATATTTCTTTAAGAGATTATAATTTTTTTTCTATAAAAAATTAGGTATCTCTATATATTTTTCCCAATAATAAATTCTTTCCTTTTTGAATAATTCACAATAAATCTTTTCAATGAAATTTTGATATTTTTATTAAATAATTAGTATAAAGAAGGAAATATCTCTTGTTAGCTTAAGATTTTTCCCCTTTCAATATAATTAGCAGTAATTTTTTAAATGAAATTTTCCCTTCTTTTATATGAAATTCATGATGAGAAAAACCTCTTCAAATCTTCGACAATTGAGCTTTTATAATGCAATTTTCCCTTCTTTTGATCAAAATTTTACTTGAAGAAGGAAATCTCTAAATAAATTCACATTTTTCCCTTCTTTTTCCAATTTAATCTAAAGAAACCCCAGAACTGGGCAGCACTCATCCGACACGAGACTAGCGGAAAGATTCACAGACACAGAGAACACAGTTCTAGATGACCGAGAGAATTATGCCCTCGAGTCCATTTTCAAGAAAAAGTTCATCCTTCAATACAAAAAGTGTTCTCTACGGGAACTGAACCAGAGACCTTTAATAGACTAACTCACTGACTAAACTGCCTTGGCCACAGCAGCTTGGTGACACAAGAGTAGTCAGATTTCGATGTATGACTCTTGTTGCAGATTTACTGTTTCAATTAATTAATTAAATTGGTGTGAGTTGGTACCATTATTCTATCGAGATTACCATTGAGCTCTCTATAAATTTTGATGGAATTATACTCTCGATCCTGTATTTTGGGTGAATGGATGTCGATGTTGCTTTTCTTTAAATATTTTGCAATTAAGTTTTTTTATTCAATTTTACCATCATTTTTTATATTTAACTTGAAGAAGGGAAATTCTCTTATAGATGTTGTCTTTAAACATTTATATAATTTCTGCACATTTTTTTTCTGTTGGATTAATTTTTGCAATAAAGTTGTTTATGGAATTTTCCCTTCTTTTATTTATTCAATACTAATCTTAAAGAAGGGACAACTGCCCAAAAAAATAAATGCTGATTACATGTTATTTTTAAGAGAGGTAGGTGAAAAACATAAAAATATTGCGATAGTCTAACATTTAAAGAGTGTCAAAATGTGAATCTTTAAATTTACTTTTCCTTCCATAGGTTGAATTTTATATAAATAAATATAAATGTTATAAAAAAATTCATAATCGAAGTTAATTGTCAAATATTCGAAAAGTATTGCTTTTAGAGATTTTCCCTTCTAAAAGATGAATTTAGAATAAAAGAAGGGAAAATTTCATTACTCATTTGTCAAATATTTAAAGAAAGAAAAAATGTACATCCCTTATTAAGGATGAATATTAAAGAAGAAAAAAATGCATAAAAACAATGATTGCAAAATTTTTAAAAAAAGAACTGACTGCACATTTTTTGAGAGATTTTACCTTATTTTAGCTTTAAAATAAAAGAAGAGCAAATTGCTTTAATAAATTTAAATGCATTTCGTTAAAGAAGAGCAAAATGTACATACATTCTTTAGGTTGAATTTGAAAAAAGGAGGGAAAAGGGTAAACAGTATAAAATCTTTATTGCTAAATTTCAAAGACTGGCAAAACTTACATCACTTTGTTAGGTTGAATTTAAAATAAAAGAAGGAATAATTGAATACAAAAAATTAGTTGCAAAATATTTCAAAAGAAGACAAATCTCAATTTTATATATTTATGAAAAAATGCATTTTATATTTATAAAAAACTGCATTTTCAAGCTTTATTAAGAAAAAAAAGGAAAAAAATACATCTACTGGGAGAAAATGACAAAGATACTAGATTTCTTGAAAACAAAATCATTTTTTATGTACAGTTATCTGCTTAGAAAAAAGGAAAAAACCTTTAAATTATTATTCTTTACAAAAATAAATACTAATTGAACAAAAAAAAAGCTAGCAAAAATTATGCCAAACGTCCATTATGCCAAACGTCCCTGATGTCTTGGACCAATTATGCCAAACGTCCATTATGCCAAACGTCCATCTTGAAAACCCGTTATGCCAAATGTCCATTATGCCAAATGGGGTACACCCTAAAAAAATGTATAAACATTTTGTTTGATTGTAACCATCACGATTAATCACGATTTACAAAAAAAGTATCTAGCGGAATCATGCAAAATTCAAAGATCTAGTTCTAGACTCTGGAAAAACGCAAAGTTGGTTAGAATTATAATATTTTCTAATTCACGAAAATAACTAGACCCTTTTCAATAAAAATATGATTGTTTGTTAAATGGCTGTTAAATTAAGCTTCCCGGTAATTATTAAATATTCCGTTATAACCAGTAAAACAAGACACAACCTTCCCCATACTATCAGCAAACACATTTATTGAACTAAAAATTATCATATTGATTGGACGAGATGATGTTGTCACAAATTGCGTTTTACTAAAACGACAACAGCGAGACAGCTCTCGGGCTCTTGCCGGGAAAATTTCGCGCTGTAATGGGGATGTATGAGGTGGAGCGCGTGGGATTATGTGAAATTTCGATTTAGAGTTTGTGTTTCCCTCCCCCTCGAAACATGCTTCCAATATTGCCTGGAACAGCTCGGTGTGTTGTCAACGGGAGTTGCCATGCAATAAGCGAGCGAGCTTGTAACTTGCGATTTATGGAATTTGTTTTTTTGATGTTGGATTTCTATGTGTCATGTTGGGTGCGGGTTTGTCAAAACATGAAGCAGTTTGGGATTGATTGAATTATTTTGCATTAACTTCTTAAGCTTTCAAAAATATTGATAAAAATCATTAGAAGCTTACCTTGACCAAAAAAACTAGTTATTCTAGCACGATTTTAAAATTCACACAGAATTTTTTTATGAGAAGAGCGTTGTTTAAAATTGTGTAAAGTGCAAACCTCAATCGCACACCCCCAAGCGACATAACTTTGTCTTTTAACTCCAATTGTGATATTTGATTACCCACCAAGGGAGCCACTCAAACCACCTCACCATGAGCTTTGAAGAACTAATTTCGAATTCAACAAGAGGGCTTCCCTAAACGGCGCTTGATAAACTGGGAAACCCTTATTAAATTCTCTCGAAACAACAACAGCAACTTTCGAAAAACATAAACTCACACAACCTGCCAACTTCCCGTTGAACCCCTTTTGACAGCTCCGGAGCCCATAAAAATAACTTCACGTTTTCGACAAATTTTCATTAGACCCTTTTGCGCACCTACCTATTTGTTGACAGAAAGTTTTCGAGGGCACACCTCGGCATTACCCCCCCCCCCCCCCCCTCGAGTACTCCAGCTGTGTTTTTCCAACCCGGCAGGGGGGAAAACTCTCCGGGGAGAGGTGTTACGCACGCCGGGAGTCACGTCCACACATTACGCATCCCTCGGTTGACACCATCAAATTATGAGAGAAGTAGTAATTTTGCTTTAAAAAAACGCCGACATTTTTTAAAATTGATTTATGAAATTTTGACATTTTACAAAATGACAATTTCATAAAAATTGACAAAAATAGAAAAAAAAATAAGCAAAAAATAGTTTTTACACATTACAGTGCATCCCCAGCAAGATCACCCTAATCTTAGAGAACGTGTCGTCCCCCTTGAAGTGCTATCGAGCACTCCGTCCTGTTTAAGAAGCCATTTTTATACTATGACACGAGTATGTACGCTGCACACGTGCACGTGTAAAAGTGCTGGAAAATTAGGTCCAGTTCACGCTGCTGTCACTAATCATATGTGAAGTCACTTCCGGAAAAATCTCAATTTCGCGTATCTCCAAGATGAATGTGAGGTGTGAGGTGTGAGGTGTGAGGTGTGAGGTGTGAGGTGTGAGGTGTGAGGTGTAAGCTGTGAGCTGTGATCTGTGATCTGTGAGCTGTGAGCTGTGAGCTGTGAGCTGTGAGCTGTGTGCTGTGAGCTGTGAGCTGTAAGCTATGAACTGTGAGCTGTGAGCTGTGAACTGTGAGCTATGAGCTGTGAGCTGTGAGCTGTGAGCTGTGAGGTGTAAGGCATTTTCTTCTGAAGAAAAATCAACACAACTGAAAAAGTTCGAAAGAACTAACAAGATATTCAGAAATAATTAGGTACCACTCAGTCATCAATCGTCACGGTGTCATCATTATCAGCGCAGCGCCACTTTGACAGGTGATCCATTCCCTCGGCGTTCCCCGGGTTATCACCTTCGACCGCGCTCGTTGATGCGCCCGGCTCATCTCTTGACCCTCGTCAACCTTCGTCATACTTTCAAGCGGCTGACAATGAATCAATTTTCCCCGTTCGCTTATCACGCCTTTGCTCAGGCGTGAAAAGACGATCGTCCGTTTTCTTTGTTATTTTCTTGGTGACTTGAGAGGTGTGAATTTCATCAATCTTTTCGCTTAAAGTTGCAAGAAGCGCAATGAACCAAAGTCGTAAAATCTAGGAAAATTCTGTAACTTTTCAACAATTTAAAGCCAAGAAAAAGCATCTGCCCAACAAGACAACGCAAAATCCATCATCATTTTTCATTTTCGTCCAACCGTTTTTTTTCCTCGTCAACTTCCCAGAAATCATAACATACAGCAAACCAGCACTTTCTGTGTTACGTCGAAGCAGAAATCACTTGTGCTCTTTCGTTGATACCAGAGTGAGCAAAAATAAAAAGATATTTTCAGCGAAATGGGGCCAAAGTCGAGCTTTGTTTTTTTTTTTTGTATCTTGGACTTGTCAGTCCTGGCCAAAGGCTGGGATTAAATTGTTCGACCCAATGAGCTTTTGCTTTATATGATTTCGGTGGAAAATAGAGACTAAACTCTTGGAAAGTGGCTGGGAATTGGAGGAAGTTACGTGACGTTACGGATGTATGAAGCAATATTGTTGTTCGAGCCAAAGCAAACTAAACTCAAAATGATAGAAAATAAAGCCAACACAATGAATGCTGAAAACTCAAGTTGAATATTGATCCTTTCACTGTAACTTGGATTTTGCCCGCAGTTTTCTCTCGCACTTTTGACAACAAGAATTCACAAAACTAGGCAACCGCTCGTTGTTTATTTACATTTCCAGTCGCAGTTTCCACCAAACTGGACTTTCGCACTTCAAAACTGCGAGTGACAGCTGGAAAACAAGCGATTAACCTCGGCTCGCTTTGATCATTTTTGAGGAAATTCAAAACTTCTCAAGCCATTCTGACAAGTCGCAATAGTGCGATCAGTAGCAATAATTTAGTGCGAAGTTGAGTTATTGGGAATTGCGCAATACAACATATTTGCAATTTCGGAAAACAACATTTGAATTGGATTTTTTCAGTGAAACATTGTTTCTCCAATTAAATGTTACTTGCCGTTAAGATAAGTGTCAAACTCCACAACAGTATTAAAAAGTATTAATTTTGATACAAGCTGAAAAGTTGAACTTCGGAGACCTTTTAAACAATCTTTGACCATTTTTTTGTTTTCCATTTTTTTTCAAGACATTTTTTCAGAATTTGTTATTTCACATTCTGACTTGAAACAATGTAGATGTCAGTCAAAAACGCAATCAAAGTTGGCCCAACCAAATGACAATCGTACTAACACAAATCAAGCTACCAAACAAGTCAGTAGATTTAATCTATCACAAAAGGATTTATTGGAAGAAATTTTTCTGAGTTTATTTATTTTATATTTCTAAGATCTTTCACATGAGCAATTCTTCACCAAAATTGGAAATGGATTTTATTTCTATTTTTAGATTTGAAACAAACTTCGTGGGGTCCACTAATACAAGGCTCCATACAATGTTGGCGGCTGTCCATAAAAATATGTTACGTAAATAATTGATAATCTGTAACTTTTCATGAAATTTTCTGTCCAATTTGGTGTTTTCGACAGTGTTTAAGGAAAAAATAGTCACACGGTTTTTATCGAATTTAAAATTTTTTTTTTAGTTTAAAATCAATTTCACAAAATCCGTTTTTTACATTTTTAATTTTGTTGGTATGTTTTATAGGAAAAAATCTAATTTTTTGAGTCATAGATAATAAAGCAAAAAAATTCGCTGCCAAGTAATGATTTTTAGAAAAAAGGTGTTTCCGGAAAAAAATTAGTCAAAAAAATCAGTTCAGTTTTTAATGTAAAACCAAATTTGCAATCGAAAAGTACAAATAAATCTATATAGTCTTAAACTTTAAGTTTAATATAAACTAAAAAATTCCCATTTTTCATTTTGTTATATAGTGTCCATGATTGTCCATTCCTAAAAAATATTTGTTTTCGAAAGTTCAAATTTCCAATCAAGAGGCTTTCCGATAGATATATTTAAATATTATTAAATCAAGGCTAATATTTAAAAAGTTCCAAACATTTGATATTACGCCCATTTCTTATATTAGTCTTGATTCCAAGACTTTTCAAGAATAAGCAATCATGGACACTATCTTAAAACAGCGAAAAACAGGTTTTTTTTCATTCAAAATTTAACTTACGAGCAATTCTCTAAGATTTCAGTCATTCGATTTTTTGTATTTTTTAATCCGGCTGAAACATTTTGGTGCCTTTGGTATGCCCAAAGAAGCCATTTTGCATCATTAGTTTGTCCATATAATTATTTATTCAAATTTAACAGCTGTCCTTACAAAAATGATATATGAAAATTCAAAAATCTGTATCTTTTGAAGGAATTTTTTGATCGATTTGGTGTCTTCGGGAAAGTTGTAGGTATGGATAAGGACTACACTGAAAAAAAAATTATACACGGTAAAAAAATTTGGTAATTTTTATTTAAACTTTTTGTCACTAAAACTAGATTTGCAAAAAACTAGATCGGAAAATTTCTCGAATGTTTCTTATTTTAACATTGAAAATCGGACTATTAGTTGCGAGATATCGACATTAGAAAATGGTGGGTTGTTTGGGCGAGCCTTAGAAAACATCAATTTTCCTTTTTTTAAACCTTTGCATCGCAATATCTCAGCAACTAAGGGTCGTATCAAAAAAGTTCAAAAAAGCAAAATATAGAGAATTTTTTCAGCTATTCAAAAATATTTTTTTCAAAAGTGGGCAAACATGTGCACTTATTAAAAAAAAACTGTGACTTTTAAAAAAAAATCCTAAATATGGCTTTATCTGGAAAACGGTGCACTTTATGAAAATTTAACTGAAGTTTTTGATTGCAAATTTGATTTTAAATCGAAAAATGAAGTTGAAATTTTTTTTGAAAAAAATAGTGTTGATTCGAAAATTTACAACTCGGTTAAAGATTTTTTGCACAACCTGGAAATTTTAAATCCCCTAAAACATATCAAAAAATTTAAAAAAAATTAAAAATAGTGTTTTTTTGCAAATCAAGTTTTAGTGACAAAAAATAAAATTAAAAATCACCAAAATTTTTTTAACCGTGTTTCATTTTTTTTTCAGTGTAATCCTTATCTATACCTACAACTTTGCCGAAGACACCAAATCGATCAAAAAATGCCTTCAAGAGATACAGATTTTTGAATTTTCATATATCATTTTTGTATGAACAGCTGCCAAATTTGTATGGAAAATTATATGGACAAACTAATGATGCAAAATGGCTTTTTTGGGCATACCAAAGGCACCAAAAAAGTTTCAGCCGGATTAATAAATACAAAAATTGAAATTCAAAAAAAAAGATCGATTTCGTAGAGAATAGCTCTTATAGAGATTATATGTTGAAAACGGTGCAATTTTTGAAAAAAATATCTCTTCGATTTCAAATTGTTATACAATGATTTTGCCTTTTAATTTTTTTAATATGATTTCAATTTCTTCCATAAAAACAAGTTTGAAGAAAAAATCAATTACATGGTGGCTGGTTGGTTGGTTGTCCCTTTACTTTTCAGTGCCTCAAAAGTTGCGGTATTTTGTCTACATATAGAAAAAAAAATAAAAAAATACAAATTTTGTTAACCAGATTTTTGTTAAAAAAAATTCTGAAATCGGGTGAGTAATTTTTCCTTGTTGCTTTTCCGAAGGCATCGAGTTGATCAGAAAATTACTTCAAAAGTTACAGATTTTTATGGAAAATTTAGGGTTTTCAATTATTAAAATATTTAAAATTCTAAAAAGCAGTTCATTGAAAACCAGTGTTGCGTTCCTCACGCGCTCACGCGCTCATGAGCGCTCACTTTTCGCTCATTCGTGAGGAGGAGCGCTGCGCGAGCTAGCTCACGTTTGCCCGCGCTCACGTTTGCTCCGATTTTTTCAGCTCGCGTTTGTTCCACGCTCGCGCTCGCGCTCATATTTCGCTCACAGAGCGCTCATTTTGGACGTGTCGCTAATCATTTAACGTTTTTGAGAAAGTTTTTTTTTCAATTCTAGATGGATTTTTCGCGTCAGGTGCAGTAGGGCTGTGGAAATATGACTTTGTGAACCAATTTTATGATATATGAATTGGAATAGCTTATTTTGATCAATCATGTTTCTAAATAAAAGGTTGGATTCGCAAGGGTCAAATATTTTTTTAGACATACAGTCGAATGTATAAATATTTTAGAATTCAAAGGCCTTATTGTAGCAGAGAGGGGCGGAGGAGTATAGACGCCTAAATAAAAGGGCCTGTAAACCTTACAAAAACTTACAAAAAAATGAATTGATTCAAGAGGATTTATGCTTTGGTAAGCTCGATTCAAGGTTAAATGCTTGTTTGATTAAAAAATAACATTAAACTGTTTTTATGTACCTAATCAGTGTTTTGAATACATTTCCAGATTGCGGGTCAGAATGAGCTACCATAAAAAAAAAGTTATTCCGTTTATTAAATCTTTCAGTGATTCAGTGATTAGAAACGGCTAATCATTTTTATAAGGTTAGTCTTTATTTGGCAAACATTATAGGAAATAGGGTAACATTTTTGAAACAGTTCTATTTTAAACATATGCGTCAAAATTCCTAAGGGTTGACGGAACGGAATCGACGTAACACCTTATAATGTGGCCCTCTTAAACCTTGCGGTTTCGTCAACGGATCCACAGGCGTGTATCGTTCTTTTCGCGACAAGACTCCGCCTCCCGGGTCTGCTAAGTGTGAAGGTATGGGCACGGGGAGAGGGCACCGAATACCTATATTTACACTTAGCATTTTTGCGTCCGCCTCGGGATTCGAACCGGCGACCTCTGGATTGTGAGTCCAGTGCGCGGTCCGATTGATCCACACAGGCAGACTAAGGGTTGAAATAACCCTTTTGACTCAAATCAAATAAATTGTCAATATTTTTCACCACGAAAAGGTCGGCTCTTCTTCCACACAGAAAAAAAAAATCATGGTAATATTACATCTGGGAAGGGGTACATCTTTTATGTCAGAAAAAAGGTGTAATTTTACATCTGGAAATGTGTAATTTTACCACTTTTCTGTTGTAATGTCATTTTTTCAGTCTAAATTGAGGTAAAATTATATCATAAAAGAGGTAATATTCAACCTTCCAAAATTAAAGCTTCCAAATTTACATTATTTTTTTCTGTGCAGCAAGTGGATTTTATTCAACACTTTCGCAACCAAACCTCTGAAAGTATTCAATCATTCTTGTTCAAAAAATCATTAAAGTTATATTTGATTTTTTGAACAAGGATGATTGTAACTGTTTAAAAGAATATTTAAAAATAAATAAAATATACATAAATTGTCAATATTTTCGTACATAACGAAAATACAATATGGTCCAATATGGATTTGATTTGTGAACAAACAGTGCATCTCTCCACGTCAATGAATGTTTACATTATGAAATTAGTTTTTTGTTCCTTGTTCAAAAAAGGTCTAGATTTTAAATAGAACGTAAATTTCGGTTCGCTGATCAGATCCATTTCATTGCCTACTTTTGTTTGTTCGACCACTTTCTTGTTTGTTTTTGCTGCCTGTGCTGAGATAGTTCTAGAAACTTCGTTTCAAACAGGCAGATGCTTCAACAGGAAAAAACAACTACCTACTTTGGCTCACCAGCTCACGTGAGCGCAAAACGCTCCGGTGAGCGTGAGCGAGCACGAGCTACCTGATAAAAACTCACGCTCCAGCTGGAGCGAGCAAGCCTTCCGTGAGCGCTCGCTCATTCGCAACCCTGTTGAAAACTAACTGAGATAAAAAAGAAAGCAAAATTTTTGACATGTGAAATTCATCCATAATTTGCTAAGATTTGGACATTTAAAAACACAACTTTTGAATACAAAAAAAAATCTGTGAGTTTAAACAATATTGCAAACATGAGCAGTTTTTAAAATCATAGAAAAAAATCATTCAATTTATTTATTTCATTGTTTTTCGAGTACGAAAAGTTGACTAGTTTCTATAAAAAGGATTAATCTTTAGGTTTCTGTGAAAGGATTATTTTATGAAAAACACTTTAACTTGCTATTCCATAAATAACATGCTTCAAATATTACTAAATATCAAAACTATCATTGTTTTATTGGACGTAACAAAAAAAAGTGACTAAATGAAGTAAATTTGGAAGAATATTGTGATAATATTTGTTTCTGCCTTTAAATTCAAAAGGGTTTCATTTTTTTAATCCATTGAGATGAATCTGAGTTGATTCATTCCTACTATTAATCATTTCAAGAAAAATTAGAATCCTGCGCTCCAATTAATCGCCGCAGAAAGATATCGTCGCAATGGAAAATCTATAGAGAAGGCAAGAGAGTAGGCTTCGACAAAAAATTTAAAAACATTGTTGATTGTCAATCTGAAAAAAAAAATCGTTGGGACTTTTGGTGATGGCTGTTGGTTTTAACTGACTGATCTTTGGTGACGGAATCTGCGGTTCTGCGACCTTTGCGGCCGGCTTGTTGGCTTCCGTACAAGTGCCGGAATCTGCGACCTTCGCAACAAGCTGTATCGTTCCGTCAAACGGAGGCTCAGCGGGTGTTGTTGGTTTCGTCGGGCAGGTTTCCCCCTCGTTGGTGAACCAGCTGCCCAGGCATACGCTAATCGTGGCATGTCCTGAGGAGAACCTCCATGAAGGTTGCATACACTTATGGTTCTGGGGTCTATATGACCCAGAAATGTTTTTGGCTTCAAAAATTCGGAATCTCAACCGATTTTGGATGTCTTGGCCGCAAATAAAAGGTTAGGATGTCTTCTTTGCGATTCTGGCTGGCAAAACCGGTTTTGGTCACTGTGGCCACCGGGAACCTACTACAACCGAAAAAAGTCATTTTCGAGGACCCGAATTTGAGGACCTGTATCTCCGAAACGATAACACCTAGCAGATTCCTTCCGGTTGCATATGACGGGTTATTTTCCAACTTTAATCTCCCGTATAGATAATTTTTCCAAAGTGGAACCCGTGGAATATACTAAAACATGATTTTTACAGCTTTTGTTACAAAATCAACAGTGGGCCCATTTTTTCAACCGGAATTTTTTTTGTAAATCATCACATAGCTACACTACATATAGCCCCTGATAGTTTGAAATCGGTTCCAGCCAACTGTGGCCAATCCGGAACCGGTTCCAGGGTACCGTAAAAACGGTCCAATAATGTTCTAGCTAGAAACTCGTCATGTTGGATATTAAGCTCCGGAACCGGTTATCCGTGGCCACTGGAGGACACTTCCGGAATGTGCGACAAATCAAACACCATGGAATTGCAAAATATAATCATCTGTAGTAATGCCGATATCCTCTAACCCAGGCTGGTCACTCCGGAACCGGAAACAGGTGGCCACTGGTGAACACGCCCGCGTTTTGCCCCCATCCGACCTGGTACGGAAACCGACATTTTTCTTAACATTTGTAAAAATGTGACAGCAATGGAAAGTTGAAATCTACACGGTTGCTGCGATGAATTTGAAATACGCTTGCGCTCCTATATTTGAGACCCCTACAAGAAAATCACCAAAACTGATTTTTTCTCAATACGCGCAATATAAAACCCCAGAATTAACCATGAAACTATCCTGCAATTCACTATCTTTGCAGCAGGAGCAGCTCCTTCAACTCTTCGCAAGAGCACAATCACTTTCGTGGGGGGGTAAATACCACTTTAACTATAGCTGGCAGCTGACTGGTGGCGGCGGCGGTGGTTTCCTTCCTCTAGAGGAAGAACGCCAGCGAGCTCGGACCGGTGACCAGAAACTGAACGGAACGGCGAAACGTGTCGAGTCGTGCCCGACGAAAACTGCAAGTCTGCACCGTGGTTGATAAGTGCATTTTACGCCATCAAGGATCGATGAACGACGTGTGTGTGTGTGTGTCCTCTTCTTCAGTTTTGAAAGGGGATTGTGCTGTTTTGACACATTTGACATTTTGATGTTTGTAGGGTAGATCGATCTGAAATTTTTATTACTTGTGGCAAAATTGACAGTTCAATTTTAAATCGTTAAGAAGTGATGGCAATATGACAAAAAAGCACGACTACGACAAGCCTTTGTGGTATGTAAACGAGGAGAAGAACGTCAACGTTGGTTGGTTGGTTGGTCGGTCGGTTGATGCAAGGAGGATGTTCAAGTAACCCTTCTGCCATAAAATCTGAACCGGTCGATCCCGGTATTGACAGTGGTCGGGAAGGAGCAAGGAGGCGAGGTGTTACGATGAGGAGGGAAATTCGAACAGATGACAGAAACGGCAGCAGCTTGGCCCGGCTCCGGGAAGGAAGATACAGTGAGAGAGAGAGAAGAGGGTCCTCGTTTTCCAGAACGATGCAGCTCTCACCGTGTAATGGAAATTTTATCAACGTTCGCCTCTTTGGTAGTTTTACAACAACTTTAAGCCCAATTGCGATGCCGGCAGGGGTGTGAAATTGTGTTTTGTTTGAGGAAATGTGCTCAAAATGTGGAAAATTTTCAGCTGTAAAACGCTGCTGTAAAGGCTGTTGTAAAATTTCGATAAAGCCTCTAACAAATTTCCAAAATAGTAGTTTATGCAACAAGTTGCAAAAAGAGGATTTTTTCAGCACGAGTCGTACATTTATCTAACGAGGTTCACCGAGTTAGATAAATACGACGAGTGATGAAAAATTAAGTTTTGCAACGAGTTCCATACAACATTTTTTACAATTCCGAAAAACACCCTTTGGACAGAATTATAGGACAAATGTCCATGCATTGAGTCAATGAATCGTTCAAATCAAAAAAATGATGAAAAGTATAACTTTTCCTAACAAGTGCGGAAAAGTTCAACTTTTCAGCATCCATTTCAGTGAAAAGTTCAACTTTTCAGCATCCATTTCAGTGAAAAGTTCAACTTTTCAGCATCCATTTCAGTGCTGAAAAGTAGAACTTTTCAGCATTTGTTTTGAAAAGGGTTACTATTCGATTCTGTTATTTTTGGTACAGAAAAGTAGGCTATTTCGTCGTTCAAGAATGACAGGAACAGTTTCGGTAACATTCAATGAAATAAATCGTTTATTAGATGAATAAAGTGGTATTGGTGTAATAACTGGTTTATAAGGCTTTACCAATGCACAGTGGTCCAGATCGCAAAAGTAAGAGGAAACCTGGAAACCAACCTAAGCAACTATGTCAAACACACCAATGCTTTATCACGCAATCTACGCCTTCTACGACTAATTTTGTCAATAGCATCAAATCAAACCCCTCAAAAATCAGTTTTTTATCGTAGAACGTTAAATTCTTTAGAAAAGTGAAGTTCTGTTTCCATCTAATTTTGCCCACTAAACCTGAATCTAACCTCAGAATTGAGCCATAGTGTCAAAATATCGATCGCCATCTCGCTTTTGGCAACTTTTCCCGATTTTGGCAGCACCCGAATTTATTTGGTATTCTTGACCTTTTCGTGCTTTCAAAACATGAATTGATTTGATATTGCTAAAAATTAATTATTTTTGATGCAAAACGATTACCATTTTTTTCTGTGTATTTTGATTACACTTAGACTACCTTTAACACGAGTTTTATTCAGAGGCAATCGTTTGTCCTTCTTCAATGATTTTCAATCAAATTTATGGAAATTTTTTACATCTTACAAAAAAGGCACATTTTCAAATAATTGTACAGTCGACTTTCTGGCTGTCGATCTTCTTGATATCAATAATTCTTCATCTATCGATGAATTCTTCAGTCCCTTCAATCTGCATACTTCAATTATCTTCATTCCTCGATATTTTCCCTTGCTCTTCCGGTTGTCAATAATTTCACTTTCTCATGGCTTGCATAGACATTTTTCTTGGCGAAACGAAGCTTTGAAGGGTGTTTGTTTTTGTTTGATGGACGTTGCCATGATTCTCCCCCATAGCTGGGTATCAAGCAAACATATTTTCAATCGAGTCTTCATTTTGCATCGTTCTGTAAACTGATGATTCTCTTCCTCGACGGTCTCTTGGATATTGACAACCATATAGTCGACTGTGCCACTTTTAGATGGCTTCAATTTATATTAAACTTGATTTTTTCTGTTAAAACACGTTTTTTATGTACTTTCGCCACTTTCAGAGATCCTGATTTTTTTAAGCGTGTAAAATATAGAGCTCAATGAAAATTGATTAATTTCTAACCTTATTTAATACCTTCTTCGAGAAAATTTCCAGAGATTAAAATATGCAGTTAATTTTCCGATTTAATCTTTTGTATAAATAGGTTATTATCTTGATTATTATGGAACATTGACAGAATTCAAAAAAATATATTATGGCTTACTAACTTTTGAATCTTTTATGAGCTCTACGAAATCGGTCTTTTTTCTTAAATTAAAATTTTTGTATTTTTTAATCCGACTGAAACTTTTTTGGTGCCTTCGGTATGCCCAAAGAAGCCATTTTGCATCATTAGTTTGTCCAAATAATTTTCGATACAAATTTGGCAGCTGTTCATACAAAAATGGTACGTAAATATTCGAAAATCTGTATCTTTTGAAGGAATTTTTTGATCGATCTGGTGTCTTCGGCAAAATTGTAGGTATGGATATGGACTACACTGAAAAAAAATGATACACGGTAAGAAAAAAATTGGTGATTTTTTATTTAACTTTTTGTCACTAAAACTTGATTTGCAAAAAAAAACGCTTTTTTGTAATTTTTAATATTTTTTGATATGTTTTAGAGGTGTTAAATATTTATTATCGCGGACTTTTTTTAATATAAAACAATGTACACTTGTTCCGTTGTACTTCAACTCTGCTCGTCCAAGGACGAGCTCACCTTTATTAAGTATTTCCATGTCGGTAGATCAACTACCTCCCTAGTATTATAATTGACTACCTATCGACTTAACTTCATTTAACCTCCTAGATTTAGTCATTGCGTTTACCTGTTGACGTATATAAGTTTTATTGTCTTATATCGCCAAACAGAGATGGTAAATATGGGAAAAAGGGCGTGTTGTGGTTCAGGCCACAACATCACTATCCCCCTCGGAAAAGGTTTTTTATTATCTAAGAGATCTTTTTTTATCTTATCATTTAATGTTGTCAATAGTGCTACAATACTTTGAAACCTATTTATGTGACATTTATAGATGTGTTGTCTGAATTTGTAGAGGTTTTGTTTTATGTAGATTGTTTTCATTTGTTTCATAAGTTTTCATGATGTTTTTGACTTTTTCTGAAATACGGTATTGTTTTGTTTGATACATATTGTTTACAAAATTTACTTAAACTAATGTTAGTTGATGGAACCGAATACCCGCGGTTTACTCGGGATTAGTAGGATACAATAAAAGTAGTAAATCAATTTTTATGTTTACTGATTTTGAATGGATACGTTTCATATTTTTGTTTACTTTGCTATTATTAATTTTACTTTTAATTTAATATGTTTTTTTTTCTAGACAGCAAAAATAATGTTTTACAATTGAAAGACGCGAAAATTATGCTAGTTACACTGATTACATTTCCTAAAATTTGAAAGATTTCAATAAAATATATTGAAATGTGAAATGTGCAGGATGACTATAGGCGTTGAAAATGTGTGAATACACTTTGTGATGATGGTGCTGAAGATGTCTTGATGTTGTTGTTTTGGAACCGTTTTGATTGTTAACGGTTTCGTTTTCGTGAATCTTTTGATGACGACCACGATCTCGGCGACGATTTAGATGAAGATGAAGATGGCGAAACAATTAGAATTGTTTGGTCTGAAGGTTGGAACGTGGGGATCTCCTTCCCCTACAAAAATATGTGTTGTCTTATGCAGATTTTACTTAACTACTTTGTTTTTATTTTACTTAACTACAAATGTATTTTATAAAATTTCAAAACTATGTTTAATGATAATCAAGATATTTGTTTGTGTGTTTTAGTGTATTTATGTATTTTATAATTATGTTGTATGTTGAATTGTGTTTATAATGCATGTATTTTTGTGAATAATTATTTTTGAACATTTTTTTTTGTTATTCAGTTGGTACATCTATAATGATTATATTTTCATGTATAATAACTGATTTTTCCCTTTTATACATTTTTGGTTACGTTTTTTAAGGGATCTATATATTCATATGTATCTACGAAATTATTTGTTGTTCCTTTTTTAATACTATCATTCAAATCATGTTTATTGAGTATAAAGTCACAATTTGTAATCTCCTTATTTTGTTATGAACTAACTTACAGTAAAATAAGTAAAATAAGAGAAATTGCTATAAAAATACTTCAAACTAGTTATTATACTAAATGAAGTGAAATTATGATGTTTGTGTTATGACAGCAATTAGTAAACCTATTTGAAAAGATTTCCATGTATATTGTTCGCTTGATTTTTTTTTAACTTTAAGATTATTTCTTGTGTCTGATTTGAAAGTGGAAAATATGAATCAATCTTGTGTGATTTTTTTGATTAGTACATTACATTATATTGCAGTGTTCTTAATTGAAATTTATTCAATATATGATGGTTGTTTTTTTTTAAGTTTTAAAATTAAGATATGAAAGTGATTTTAAGATATGAAATTATATCTACAATATAGATTGATTTAATTTGAAGTGTTAAAAGGTTGATTTCGATATCTTTGATATCTCGCCTGTTTTTTTTTCGACATACTATGATTTTAAATTAGGAAACTATTTTACTATATTTTGAATTATTTGTAATAAATATTTGTATAATATATATAATGAATTGATTTACTTTTCGGTTTTTTGCATTGCATATTTCTTTGTTCAATCTGTTATATGTTCTGAACCATTTATTTTTATTTTTTACGAATAATTTGTTTTGAAAACGATTTTGTATTTAGCAAAAATATTTGCTTTGGTTCATTTTTGTGTACGCTGAATGCTTTTCTTAGATTTTTGTTAGATAGAATTTTTGTTATAATTTTGCTGAACTTATATTTAAATCAGATGTATTCTCCGGAAAAATATACATATTTTGTTCTTACGATCAAGGTAGAGTAAATCTTTAACATTCATTGATAATTGATATTGGCCAGATATCAACATAATTGATGGTTAAGATATGTCTATCATGATTGTGTGTGTGTGTGTGTTTTTTTTGTTTATCAGTAAGAATACTGATTACTTAGATCATCTAAGTATTCAATAAATTGTTGGTAGAAGTGATCATTTTTATTTAAGAAAATATTTTTCTCGTTTTCAATGAAATAATTTTTAAATTTGTTTTGTTGGTAATCTAGTTTTTGACATTGTTTTTTATCTTCATTTTTTATAATTTTAATTTGCTCATTTTGTTTTTCGTTAAGCTCGAAATTTTTTGAATTATTTTTGATTTCTCTATAATTTTCATATTCTGCTGTTTTTTTGTTTTTATGCAGAATTGGATTTTCAGTATTGTCACAAAGGTTTTCGCTGACATTTGGATTGTTGAAATTTTCAGCTTGAATATACGAGATTTCATCATTTGAATTGTTTTTCGCAAAATAATTTTTATTTTTTGGCATACTGTTTTGCCAGTAATGATTATATTTTGTATTATAGTTGTGGCATTTATTTGTGTTATTATAATCATTGTGGCGAGAGTTGTTATTTTGAAAATTGCCATTTGTCATATTATTATTATTGTTGTTATCGTAATTGTTTATAAAATAAGGTCTATTGTTTTTAAAAAATGGAACGAAAGTTTTACCCTTATAATCAGGGTTAATTTTTGTATCTTTATAATGAATGTTTTCCCTTTTAGGAGCAAAATTTTTCCAATTATATTTACCGTGATAGTAATTCATGTTATTTTGTTGTCGGATTCTATAAATATTTTCTTGTTTTGCATCATTATTGTTATTGTGCAATGGATTAAAATTGTTAACCTTATACCTGGGATTGAAGTTTTGGGGACCTTTTTTCCCAGAATTTAAACATGGTTGAAAATGGTTTTTGAATTTAAAATAGTGAACTCCGTTGTTTTGAGCTGTATATTGTTCTAAATTTCCTGCTCTGTCAATTAATGGTAGAAATTTACCATACATTTTTTTGTCACCTAAATTTAATTTTTCCAAAGTAATTTTGATTTCGTCTAAAGTAGACGCTTGGCCTAAAATAATAATTGTGTCGATGGACAACAAATCTTTTATTTTCCATACAGCTTTACCCATGGCATGCTGATGGAATAATTCAAATTCGGAGCCACAATTGTTTTTATTTTTGTCAGAATATAATTAAGTCTAGCAATGAAATCAGTTAAGGTTTCATTTTGTTTGATTGATGATGCATTCATTTCGTCTAATAATTCCAACATCAATTTTAAACTTGGTTTAAATCTATCTTGCAAAAAAGATTTAAGTTGGTTCCAAGTATCAATTTTTTGTTTTTGAATTCATATTGTACATTTTCCGAAAGTTTACAGTATTTAATCACTGTAAGGAAATGTTTCTCATTTATATTTTTGTTTTATAGATTTCGTGAAAAAGATCCACAATTTCTATAAAGGATTTTAATTTTTGCACCGAACCGTCAAATAGTTCGATGTGTTCAAATTTCAACCAATTTTCCATGTTTGTTAAAGTATTTTTTATTATATGTTACCAATCGTGTCCGTGTTTACTGCAGGGTTCCTGGCCGATGATCCTTTTTTTAATCACTTTACTTCAGCTACATTTTTGACTTTCTGACACCAAATGTTAAATATTTATTATCGCGGACTTTCTTTAATATAAAACAATGTACACTTGTTCCGTTGTACTTCAACTCTGCTCGTCCAAGGACGAGCTCACCTTTATTAAGTATTTCCATGTCGGTAGATCAACTACCTCCCTAGTATTATAATTGACTACCTATCGACTTAACTTCATTTAACCTCCTAGATTTAGTCATTGCGTTTACCTGTTGACGTATATAAGTTTTATTGTCTTATATCGCCAAACAGAGATGGTAAATATGGGAAAAAGGGCGTGTTGTGGTTCAGGCCACAACAGAGGACATAAAATGCCAACTTTTCAGAAATTTCCAGGTTGTGCAAAAAATCTTTGAGCGAGTTATGAATTTTTAAACCAATACAGATTTTTTCAAAAAATCGAAAAATTGGTCGCAACAATTTTTCAACTTCATTTTTCGATGTAAAATCAAATTTGCAATCAAAAAGTACTTCAGCGAAATTTTGATAAAGTGCACCGATTTCAAGTTAAACCCATTTTTAGGTGACTTTTAAAAAAATAGTCGCAGTTTTTCATTTTTTTAAATTAGTGTATATGTTTGCCCACCTTTGAAAAAAATATTTTTGAAAAGCTGAGAAAATTTGCATTTTTGAACTTTGTTGATACGACCCTTAGTTGCTGAGATATTGCCATGCAAAGGTTAAAAAAAAGGAAAATTTATGTTTTCTAAGTCCCACCCAAACAACACACCATTTTCTAACGTCGATATCTCAGCAACTAATTGTTCGATTTTCAATGTTAACATATGAAACATTCGTGAAATTTTCCGATCTTTTCGAATAAAAATATTTTCAAATTTTTTAATCCAAGACTAACATTTTAAAAGGGCGTAATATTAAAAATATTTTTTTCGAAAAGATCGGAAAATTTCACGAATGTTTCATATGTTAACATTGAAAATCGAACAATTAGTTGCTGAGATATCGACGTTTTTTTTACCGTGTATCAGATCGATCAAAAAAATCCTTCAAAAGATACAGATTTTTGAATTTTCATACATCATTTTTGTATGACCAGCTGCCAAATTTGTATCGAAAATTATATGGACAAACTAATAATGCAAAATGGCTTCTTTAGGCATACTGAAGGCACCAAAAAAGTTTCAGTCGGATTAAAAAATACAAAAAATCGAAGACTGAAATCTGAGAGAACTTCTCTTATTATAAACTGGCGTTTCAAGAAATATACTTCTACCATGTTCAGAAGTTATTTCATTATACAATTCGTGTCCCTTGGATGAACCACGTTGACTCTGGTCAAGTTCAAAGAGAGAAAAGGGGAGCAGAACACTTTGGACATCATTACATTTAATGGTACTGTCCAAATTTCACAAAATGTCAATGAATTTATGAACATATTTTTCCCTAAACTTTTACGTTTTGTACCGATCTGTGGATCCAAAATTCAAAATTTGTGATAAGATTTAAGCATATTTTCTTAAATGCTATTTTTTGGGAAATTTTGAAGGGGTTAAGGGACAGAAACTTGTAATAAAATTTGCTACTGGCAATAAAATCAAGATTTGTGCTACCCGAAGCGTCAAATTTTGTCAATTCTACCAAAAGTTATAAGATTTTTTTTTAAATAGGGTGAAAATGACAACACGATCGTTTGAGTTATGAAGCTATTTCTATCGTTTAAGATGAAGTTATTAAAAAAACGATACTTAATCCACCCTTAGGTGGTTGGCACCTTCCTCACATTTAAAGGGTGCTATCCAAAATGCAAAAAGTACGTAAATGACACGTAAGTGCTTATAACTTCTGATAGGGTTGTCAGATCTTCAATGTTTTGGACGCGTTAAAAAGGTCTTTTGAATATCCATCCTACGATAGGTCACATGAGAGATCCGGCCTCCAAAAAGCGTATATATAACACTTAAGTGCTTATAACTTTTGATAGATTTGTCAAATCTTCAATGTCTCAGACTCTTTGGAATGGTCTTTTAAATACCTTTCTGAAAATGTAAAACATGACGGGTTTTCTTACAAAAACCACCCTTTTTACAATCTTCCGGACTTTCGTTAAAATCGTTTTTTTAGCATAACTTTTGGAGTTTTTGACTAAACTGCATAATTTTTAAAAGCAACCTAAAAGACCCCAAGACGGAATGACGCCAAAACGGACAAAATCGGTTCAGCCAATGTCGAGATAATTGAGTGACAATTTTTTGATAAAAATTCCACCACACACACCGACATTTGCTCAGAATTGATTCTGAGTTGATAGGTATACATGAAGGTGAGTCTAGGAGGTCTAATTGAGAAGTTCATTTTTCGAGTAATTTTATAGCCGTTCCTCAGTAACGTGAAAAAGGCAAAATGCACGACGAAATGTTTGCTTTTTGTTTACGGCTTCTTTTTTGAAATTTTTTATATGTTTAATGGATGTTCAATTGCCAAAATTGAATTTTTAAGGCTGAATAATTCTTATTAACACTACAAAAACCAAAAATCAGCTTACAAATCCACATTCACAAACACTGAACCAATGTTCTTCCAATTTGAATCTTCCAAGAGCATCATTCCGGTCCCTCCAATTCATCCCATCTCCTTCCTCTACCCCCAAGGGGAGAAATGAAGAGTGGAAGTAGCTCATCGTCATCGACCCCATCGTCATCACACTGGACGGGAGGGGGTCCTTATTTGTATCCTTATCTAAAATTGATTCGATGTTGTGTTCATAAAATTTGCAACGAAGCAAACTTTTCTGTCTCACACACACACACACTCGTTGACCATTCAGTTAGTGTGTGTGTTTTTTTCTGGGCTGGGCAAGATGCTGAGCGCTCGGGGAAAACTTTATTTTTCCTGTCGAAATCGACAAGTTTTTGTGTGTGCCGGGAAAGTGGGGGGAGGGAGGGGATTTTTTTTCGCATGGACAACTTCGAACAACTCGGCCGGTTCAGTCAAGGATTTGGTCTGTAGTAACTGACGATGATTGAATGCGTATTGGATTAGGTGTACTTTGAAGCGATTTTCTATTGGATTCATCTCAGTTTGGGGAAAAATCAAAGCGAGAAGGGAGTAAACGAGGAGTAGGAAGGATATTTACACCCAGAGTTTTGCAAGTTGGACAAATCGTCGATAGACTTTCTAAACCGGATTGAAACGAGATGATTCATCAAGTTGATTGATGGAGAAACAAGTTTCAAATGGTATTAATCTATAAGTGAACTGTAATCAAAATTTACTCAGAGAGTAAATTTTGTCTCTTTTTTTTTCAAAACCTCAAAAGCTTGTAACGCTCTCAAATCACGTCCAAGATTTACAAAAAGCCTAATGACTGATTTCGTAAGCGAAACCATTCCCGTGGACACAACTCAGATCTTCGTCCCACCCTCCCACGAAGCTAATAACCGAGGAAGCCCCCCGTCAACCCCAGGACCAGCCAAATCAACCAAAACGGTGGGAGGCGAAGCTAATTCCCATTTTTGTCACTCGATCACCTCCATTCAGCTGATGGTGTGGTGTGGTAAATGGTGGCGTTGTAGGTGGTCGTCGTCATCGTCGGTGGTGGTGCAAATTGAGACTGTGCTCACCATAAATTATCCATGACGACCTTCGTTCCGGATCCAACCGAACCCCCGGCTCCAGCGACACAGATGACTCTCGCTCAGGTGTGCTACGTGGCAAAGCGTTTTATCTCGCGTTTTTCCCTTGATTTTGTCGTTTCAGGTTCCGAGATCCGACTTGTCGGGGTTGTGCTACTTGATTTCATGGTTTGAATCTGGTGTAAATCTACCAAGTGAAGGTAAGTGGAGCTATTCTTTCGAGGTTTGTACGGAATAAGACTGTTTTCAAACCACGAACGAAACTAAATCCAGCTGAAACACGATAGCACAACTCCAACAGACGAACCTGGGGGTGGAATCGTCATCCATCTACTTCACCGCCAGGACCAACCGGAAAGAAGCGAGCGACTAGACCGGGACTCTTCCTGACCTGGCGTATAATTCATCGCGCTGATAATTAGATTATTTCTGCTACGTGACACAGCTCACAGCTAAAAAAAGGGACGACACGTGTGAAACGAGAAGAACCCGGCGACTACAACGACTTGGTAACGTTTATTTAATTTTCCCAGAGCGGGCGTCCTCGTTCACGCCGGTGGATCTTTTCCGGGAAGACTCGCCGTCGAGGCAGATCCGGAGTCTCTCCGGGGTTGATTTTCGGGAACGAGCGGTTGGTCGGGGGTGGATTTCCTCACTGTAAGGGAGAGAAGCTGTTATCTTGAGTTGCGGATCAGGTGCGGGTTTGTACTTACGAGATCCAAAGAGAAGCTTCTCCAGCACGACGATTGGAGACTCGAACGCAAGCGACCACAGTACAGCTAGGGTCACGGTGAGACCAAAGTCACCCCAGAACTTGTGGATGGCGGTTACATCGTCAAAGTGGACGGAGTTTCGCCGTGATCCGGCCAGCATCAACTGGAGGGGTAGATGTAGCAGGTAGATGCTGTACGAGAGTCTACCCAGAGGTTGCCACACTGAAAGACTAAGCAGGGTGTTCACCGGACCTCCGTAACCGTTGATGCAGGCAAACACGATCCAGCCGAGACATCCGGCCCAAACGACTCGGTTCATAGACTCGTACATCGCATCCCACGCGATGCTGTGGTCCATATAGCTGTCCGGCTGCTGGAACGGGTAGTCTCCAAAAATGATAGCCAGCATAGCGATCAGCGACACTGCCCAACCAACGATTACCACCACTCGTGACATTACAACCCTTCTGTGTTTAGTTTGGAAGAACACATACCCCAAAATAACCCCAAGCAGCCACGCTCCCATCCGCGTATGCGTTGGTTGATACGTGAGAGCCATCCGGCTCTGGTCCGTCCTCCCCGCATCGACAAACGCCAACCGCAAATCGTTCGCCAGAAACGAACCCACAACGCACCCCATCGCGGCCAGAATCAACCCAGCGATCACGATCAACACTCGGCGACCCCACCTCCACAGCGGATAGACGATCAACGGAGACAGCAGGTACAGCTGCATATCTACCGACAGATACCACGAATGTCCGAGGCACATCCGCTTCGGATTGACGTAGTTCTGCACGTACAGCAGCGCAGACCACCAGTACTCGTCGCAAGCGTCCTCCGTACTCTTGATCAGCGTGCTCCAAAAAGGCCCCGACCCGCAGTACTTCATCAGGGTACACGTGAAGAGAAGGAGCGCGGCAAAAGCCGGCGTCAGCCGGAGATACCGGTGCAGGTACATGAGTGGGACGTTCAGCTTGCGGCGCGTGTTGAGTTCCTTCAGGACGCTCCAAGCGATCAGCATTCCACTCAGCAGGAAGAACGAGTCCACGGAGACCGTTCCACCGACGATCAGCATACTATGGTAGGATTTGATCCACTAGAAATAAGAAGAATTTGAAAATCTAGTCCTTTGGAGATCCTTCAATATCTACATCATAAATTCCTATCGCGTTGCTCATCGTCGACATTATGATCGTCATGTAGTTGTGGCAGAACACGATCCACACCATCGACAGCACCCGGATTCCATTGAGACAGTCGATCTGGTCCGATTTGACGTACAAAGTTCCCGCCGCCGGTCGCCGCGCAATCGTGAACAATTTCACTCCGTTCGAGTACACGGAGAACATGGTCCACGCTTGCCGAGCGGTTCTACCGGTCAAGGTGGCAAACACGTCGTACACCGTGCTACAAACCATCAGAGTGGCGACTGCGCTGAAGATCACGCTGCGAACGAAGGTCAACTCATCTAGTGTTACGTAGATATCGTAAGGTAACTTACATGGCTACAATTTCTTTGGTGCCAACGTCCGGAACAGATACGTCACAAGTCACTCCGAGGTTCGTCGAATTAAGCAGTACACCAATAGTCGCATCCATTAACGGCTTTAACTCGGAAGTATCACAAGAGTCCGGCAAGCAGCTTCCCATGGATAGTCCAGGGGCTCTACGAAAGACCAAATGATCAATATCCCCGAAACTGAGTGCAAATCCTTCAAACTTCAATACCTGGAACTGCTCGGAAGCCCCCGTCCCGATTGCTTCCCCAGCGCCGAGAACAAGAAGCTCAGCGGAATCGACACCTGGCAGTAGCGACCACGGATGAGTCCGGCGCTCGTTGGCGGCGATGCCGCCTTCCGGCACTGGTCATAATCTCCGAGGGAATAAAAGTTACCGCTCAGGATTCCGGATGGAATCTTTCCCCACGCGTCAAACACTTGAACGAAACGGTATAATTAGTGCGAGTTTTATCAGTGAGCACGCGGATCAGCAGTTGACGCCCACTCAAAGCAGTTTGTTGACGTTGTCTGCGATCTACTTTGAGTACAACACCATAATCCACTTCTCTGAATACCAAGTATGCAACACAATGCGAGACTCTTCAATGTGTAGATATCCGAGAATATCCACCCAAATCTACACTACATAACAACTCCTCGTTTCCACGTACTTTGTATTGCCCAGTACTCCTTTAAGCTCGCCAAACCCTCGAAAAACTCCTGCAGCTGAAGTTCACATCTCGTGGCGTTCGCCTCCGACTGTTGTCTGGCGAGCAGTTTTCCAAAGATGTCCACAATGTCGGCACTGCTCGGAAAGTTTTCACCAACTTCCCCACTGGATGCTCGACCCAGCAGCAGCAGCAGCACCACTAATCCAACTAACGCAACTGTCAACAACTTGGACATGCTGACCACCAATCAAATGCCATCCGGACACTGGACCGGTCGTAAAAGTTGGCAAAACTATTATACTCTGGACGACGCACCTGCCCGCACTCGGAATGCACCCGTCATCGTGTTTGTTTGGTGATAAATGGAGGGACCCACTCCATAATTATAGTTCAAAGTGTTGTGCTTAGATAAATTGTGAATCATGGTGAGTGGATCCGCGCCGATAACGCCACCTCTCGATGCTTTACTTCTATATCGGAAGCGCACTCATTCGCGTGTAAATGAGTGTCGATGACTACCACATGCAGTAGTGAGCCCATTGAGTTGTGGAAAAATCGTACCTTTAATCACTGCGATTATGGTGATAGTGCACGCGATGGATTAGTAGAAGCTGTTGATGTCTGGAAGATTGGGTCGAACAGCTGGACATGTCAAGAGGGACTTTGAACTCACTAGTTGGAAATATTTGAGAGAAAGAGTGATGTTTGAGGCACTTTTAGAGCTCTGAAAAACGAACATTTTTATTTTTGACTAGTGAATTTGGATTTAAGGGTCAACAGTTACAGCAATTCTTAGGCAAAAAAAATGCAAATTTAAAACTCAAATATCTCAAAAAGGTGCAGAGAAATAGCACTATAAAATTAGCATACAAACCCAAAAATGACCAAAATTCGATTTGTTGACACTTTAGCTCAATTCTGAGTGCAGATTTAGATTCAGCGAGCAAAATGACATGGAAAAACATATAGTTGGACAATTTTTGAATTTCGTTAGGGTGGTCCCATACACTTTTCCCTTGAAAATTAGACATTTTCAAATGAAGATATCTCGAAAATAATTGGAAAATAAAGGAAAATTCCCCTAGGATTTTTCAGCGTTTATAGTGATCTTTGGTGTCTTCGGCTACGGACGGATACGGACTAGACAGGAAAAAAATGAAACACGGTAAAAAAAATGGTGATTTTTTATTTAACTTTTTATAACTTAAACTTGATTTGCAACAAAATACTATTTTTAATTTTTTTTATATGTTCTAGAAGACATAAAATGCCAACTTTTCAGAAATTTCCAGGTTGTGCAAAAAAAAATTTGACCGAGTTGTAAATTTTTTAATCAATACTGATTTTTTTTAAAAATCGAAAAATTGGTCGCAAAAATATTTCAACTTCATTTTTCGATGTAAAATCAATTGCAATCTTGATTTGCAAAAAAATACTATTTTTAATTTTTTTTTTTTTTTTTATATGTTCTAGAGGACATAAAATGCCAACTTTTCAGAAATTTCCAGGTTGTGCAAAAAAGTTTTGACCGAGTTGTGAATTTTTTAATCAATACTAATTTTTTTACAAAATCGAAAAATTGGTCGCAAAAATTTTTCAACTTCATTTTTCGAAAAAAAAGTGCTTTAGTAAAATTTTGATTAAGTTTATTAAAATTTTGATAAAGTTTTCAAGTTAAACCCATATTTAGGTGACTTTTTTGAAAATAGTCACTGTTTTTCATTTTTTTAAATTAGTGCACATGTTTGCACACTTTTGGAAAAAAATATTTTTGAAGAGCTAAGAAAATTCTCTATATTTTGCTTATTAGGGCTTTGTTGATACGACCTTTAGTTGCTGAGATATTGCAATGCAAAGGCTTAAAAACAGGAAAATTGATGTTTTTTTAAGTCTCACCCAAACAACCCACCATTTTCTTATGTCGATATCTCAGCAACTAATGGTCCGATTTACAATGTTAAAATATAAAACATTTGTGAAATTTACCGATCTTTTCGAAAACAATATTTTCAAAATTTTCAAATCAAGACTAACATTTCAAAAGGGCCAAACATTCAATATAACGCCCTTTCAAAATGTAAGTCTTGGTTTAAATTTTTTGAAAATATTGTTTTCGAAAAGATCGGAGAATTCCACAAATGTTTCATATATTAACATTGAAAATCGGACCATTAGTTGCTGAGATATCGACATTAAATAATGATGGGCTGGTGAGACTTAGAAAACATCAATTTTCCTGTTTTTAAACCTTTGCATTGCAATATTTCAGCAACTAAAGGACGTATTAACAAAGTCCGATGAAGCTAAATATAGAGAATTTTCTCAGCTTTTCAAAAATATTTTTTCCAAAAGTGTGCAAACATGTGCACTTATTTAAAAAAATGAAAAACCGCGACTATTTTCAAAAATGTCACCTAAATATGGATTTAACTTGAAAACAGTGCACTTTATCAAAATTTCAGTAGATTACTTTTTGATTGCAAATTTCATTTTACATCGAAAAATGAAGTTGAAAATTGTTTGCGACCAACATTTAGATCTTTTGTAAAAATCAGTATTGATTAAAAAATTCATAACTCGGTCAAAGATTTTTTTCACAACCTTGAAATTTCTGAAAAGTTGGCATTTTATGTCCTCTAAAAAATATCAAAAAGTAAAAAAAAATAAAAATAGTGTTTTTTTGCAAATCATGTTTTAGTGATAAAAAGCTAAATAAAAAATCACCAATTTTTTTTTACCGTGTACCATTTTTTTCCAGTGTAGTCTGTATCCATACCTACAACTTTCCCGAAGACACCAAATCGATCAAAAAATTCCTTCAAAATATACAGATTTTTGAATTTTCATGCATCATTTTTATATGAACAGCTGCCAAATTTGTATGGAAAATTATATGGACAAACTAATGATGCAAAATGGCTTGTTTGGGCATACCGAAGGCACCAAAAAAGTTTCAGTCGGATTGAAAAATACAAAAAAAAATCGAATGATCGAAATCCTAGAGAACTGCCCACTTGCAACAACTTTTCTGAAGACACCAAAGCTCCAAAACTGCACCATTTTTCGGAATATCCATTTTCCACTTAAATTTGCGATCTGGACCACTGTGGACTGTAACATAAACAATCACATAAACATATTAGTGTAGGTCTAACATTGAATTACTTAAAAAAAAAACAATCGTCTATATACAAGTTGTTGCTCACCACATACGCTATCACAAAAATAATAAACTTTCTAATTCTTAGTAATGATTCACTTTGGAGTGTGCCTTTCTAGCGTGAAATCATTGAATGAACTGCAGAAGTATAACAATTGGATGAGGTTAGTGAGAATTGTGATTCCCCCGTTGCATGGCGTATGTCTAGCCGAATGTGCAGTAAATTATTGTTATCTCAATAATCTGTATTTTGTGCCCTTTTTAACCTGCATCACCGTTGTCGTACTATCTTGTCACACGTGCATTTTGGGTCAAATTGAGTTAGGAACGCCGTTTTGTGAAGCTCTCAATGCCTCACCTTTCGACCGTCACATATTCTATAAAAACTGAAAACACTTGAGGCATTGTTGCCACTTTTCATACGAAAGAAGTTTAAGTCTTGTCGTGCTACCTTGACACACTCTGAAAAATGCTGAAAAGTGCGACAACTGGTCAAAGGTCAGAACACGTTCGACACACGTACAAGCCCGGCTAGCTTAAACATTTGTAGGTCAACTAAACAAAACATGTTTGTTATTGTTGGCATTGCGTGCGCTGCCTTTTTTATTCAAGGTCAAACAATTAAACGTCGATTTTTAAACGAATCATTGCAAATTTTTAGTAAGGGAAGCTAAATACCAAACTTGTTTAATGTTTTCTGACCGTTTACTTTTGTTTGATTTTGAAAAAGTGCATAAAGTTTTCAACTTATAGCCATTTTCAGGTATTTTTTTTTTTAAAGTCGCAGTTATTCATTTTTTAAATTAGTGCACATGTTTACCCACTTTTGAAAAAAAAATCAATCAATATCAATCAAGACTTACATTTCAAAAGGACGTAATATTTGGCCCTTTTGAAATGTAAGTCTTGATTTGAAAAAATAAAAATATTGTTTTCGAAAAGATCGAAAAATTTCAAGAATGTTTCATAATTTAACATTGAAAATCGAATCATTAG